>NW_019396052.1:282986-368255 GCF_000591075.1 Eurytemora carolleeae
AAATTGGGCTATGCACATGCATTTTAACCCTATACCTATTCTCTAAGGCCTTTTCTAGGGGGGGCCCCAGGCTATATATAGATTCAGACCCCCCAGCCTTTATCTGAGATGTAAACCCTATTTCACAATTTCATGTTGGACAAATTTGCTTTCATTTTGATTTGCAACAATCTTTTTCTGAGCAAAGATATTAACCAACACGAAAATTTTTGAAAATTCGTTTTGGTTTATATCTGTGATCAGAGAAAACATTTCACAAAATGTAATCACAGCGAATTTATCTAGAATACAATTTTCCAATATATTTAATTACTCACTTTTTTTGAGACACTTTTAACGTCAAAAAACGGCCTTAAAACTTATTCCCGGTATACAAACCCATTCATATTTCGCGTCAACTCCCTTTAACCTATTGAATTACTTTAGCCTTTCTGAGAAAATTTTGATTGATAAACTTATGACACTTTTTTACAAAACCTATTATATTGATTGAGGTGTGAGCATCGTAGAGTAAAATATAAAATTAAATGATAATTTCACAGGATTTTCTTGCTTAAAGCTGAGAAACAGTAATTATTTCTATCATGATAAGCCTGAGCTGGAAATTTTTGATTAGAAAGTGAGAGGTTCCTCCTTAAATCGTTTCCTAAATAATTACTTAATCATAATCGTTTTGTTCTGCTTCTTTCCTGTCCCATTGATTAAATGCATTATGATTTAAAGGGAGTGACCGGCTATGTAAGGTAGTTGAACTGAGTATGCAGTGTTCTGGAATTAAAATAAACTAATTCTGAAAACTTATCCACCCCAAAGTAGGAGTTTTGAACGTCGACTTTGCGCTCAAACTCAGGATTTACAAATCTTTAAAAAGTTAAATATGTCTAAAATGAATCCGAAAGAAGTTTTCCACAACACTGAATACTCAGTTCAACTACCTTACATAGCCTGTCACTCACTTTAAGCTTTCTAGTCTCCCTCGACTCATGTCGCTATTAAAAGTTTTGACCTCTGCCGAATAATGTTTTTATGTTTTTACGGGTCATTTAGTGTTCTGTAGATCTGTTAATATGCAATTAAAACATATGGTGGACAAGGTGAAATGCCAAAAAACAAATCCAACAGTTAAAATACTATAATATCTTTTCCCAAAATTTACTCCTCAATTTATTTCTCAATATTGGCATGTTCATTGTTCAGCGTTCAAACTAGAAATTTATGGATATTATTTTCTTTATGGTTATGCTTCATATTATTCGTTTTATCCTATATGGCTAATTGTAGGACTTGGCAAACGCAAGGCATCAGGCACACGCATGATATGAGGTTGGAAGGGAGGGGGNGGAATGTAAGAATAGTATCAAGAAAAAAATATAAAAGATAGAGAAACCCATCAATAATAAGAATTTAATTTTTGTATCCTCTGCCCCATATAAGCTTGGAAAAAAGAGAGTTTTAGCATTTATTTATTCACTACAAAAATGTTTCAAGTTTGAATCTGATTTGTTTAATTTTTTTGTAAAAGTAAAGAAGCAATTATTTTAAAACTATTTTACATTTACAGGAAAAAAATTGTGAACCGCGTGGTAAAGACAATTTTTCTCAATAGAACTGAGTTTTGACCACAATCAAACTCAAATATTCTAATCCTTTAAAACCAAATGTAAAATCTAAATCAGTTCCTTTCGGAAAAATTGTCTTTACTTCACGCGGTTCACATAATATGTAAGAACTGATCTAAAAATCCTCGAGTTTGAAAAAAGAAAATTTGGAAGTTTTTTGCAAAGAAGTTAATTTAATTTATACTATATGCTCCAAGTGAACAAAGAATGTAATAAATACAGTTTGAAAATACCTAGATAAATTGCCTTGTACAGCTAGGATCAGTTTCATTTGTCATAATACTTTTGCCATAATTACACTTGCCATAATACCTTTGCCATAAGAAAATTTGCCATAAGTCACACTTGCCATAAGTCACACTTGCCATAAGTCACACTTGCCATAAGTCACACTTTGCCATAAGTTACACATTTGCCATAATGGTTACACTTGCTATAATTACTTTAGTCAAAATATTCTAATTTTTGAAAAGATAAAAATCTGTCTTTTTTTTGTAAATGCGGTTTTAAAGCAGAAGAGTTGACACAAGTTCAGCTCCATATTTTCTCACAATGGAGGACCCATTGGTAACCTTTGAGACCACAACCACAAGTAAGAGTAAATCAATGGTTCGAGACAGCAACAACTACACCTATGAAGCCAATACCTCGTCTATAGAAGTGAAATATTATTGAAAATGTTCGATTAAAATGTGCTCAGCTGAATTCGAACCTTAATTCGAACTGTCTCTGAATTAGATTTGTAATTAAAAAAGTGTAATTATAGCAAGTGTAATTTATGGCAAGTTTTACTTATGGCAAATGTATTATGTCAAAAGTATTTATGGCAAAAGTATTATTGCAAATGAAACATGAGCCTTTGTACATTGTCTGTAAATCTAACTGTGCTAATCTTCAAATACGCAAAACTTGTACCTGCAGCCTTTATTGTGATTAGCTTAACAATGATGATATATATCTGGGTATTATTGTAAATACTTAACAATTAACATGTAACATAACTTTTGTAAATACAGATTAGTTGATATAGAGACTCCGCTTTGATTACAGTATTGAGAATAATTTAGTCCTTGTTGAATCATACAAGCTGAGATTGTGCCCATTAGTTTGGCATTGATAGATTACAAGCTTGTGTCCATTTTGCCATTGATAGCGGACAAGATTGTGCATATTGATTTGGCATTGATAGATTACAAGCTTGTTTTCGTGTTGACATTGATAACTGACGAGATCGTGCCCATTGGTTTGGTATTGATAGATTACAAGCTTGTGTCCGTGTTGACATTGATAGTTGACGAGATCGTGCCCATTGGTTTGGTATTGATAGATTACAAGCTTGTGTCCTTGTTGACATTGATAGCTGACGAGATCGTGCCCCTTGGGTTGGTATTGATAGATTACAAGCTTGTGTCCGTGTTGACATTGATAGTTGACGAGATCGTGTCCGGTTTGACATTGATAGCTGACGAGATCGTGTCCGGTTTGACATTGATAGCAAAGTTAGATTGAGCTGTGCCTGGACTGATACAGTTCTGGACCAAGTTTTAAAAGTACGGCATTTACTACGATGATATACTTCCTCCATCCTTAGTGAAATAAGAAAATGTTGAGGTTTAAGATTAAAAAGTTGATTTTTTAAGTGAAACTCCAGTCACAGCTGGATTCCACATATAGTATTAAATGAAATGGCTTGTGATTTTCTTATGATTCGTATATACACCTCTTTTTAAATCTTGTTCCTGATCCTATGAAGAAAGATCAGACTCTTTTGATGCTGCTAGCGTAATATTGAAATTCTAGAAGTTTTCTTATTTCAGAGAGTTAGAATGTGAGAATATGGATATATTGGGGAACCTAAACCTGTGATATTAAAACACTATGATTAGTTTCTACAGTCTTTCCATCCTTCTTCTCTTCAGTCTTCCTTGGGGTAGGTTTACAACATCAGAAATATAGGGAACCGGAGTTAACCCTATTTCTGGTGGTTGGGGGAGGGGGGGCGGTGGGTAGCTTTGAAAATACTATTTTTTAAAGGAATTGAGTATTTGCCGCAAACTAAAATTTGCCAATCCCTATATTTTTAAAACCTGGAGGTGTACACCTTAAATATTTCAAACTTAGATTATTTGACATAACATAATTCAAAGTTTGAAATATCTAAGATCTACGACATTGGGTTGAAAAGATATCGGAATTAAAAAATCTGAGTTTATGGCAAATAATGTATCTTCAAACGTACCCCTTGGCTTTATGTTTTTTATCTTAACTTCCTGAGTCTGCTTGCAACCTTCTTACAATGTAAGTAAATAATTCCAGTTTGAATATATAGATAGATAAATAGAGAGATCCTGCCGCCGTTGCAATCTCTATTGGTTCTGAATACTCACAAAGCACGTGATCCTGCTTGGATTAGACGTTACTGGAAAGTTAAAACAAGGGTTTGCTTGGTATACTGCCTGAAAGCCTACTTTTTTATACTCTAACATACATCTGTATAGTGTATAGATCCAATTCTAGTGGTTGGATTTTTTTAAATCTTATAAAAAAGTTGATTGTAAAAGTGGTTACGGTGGTTACACTTGTTTCCACCCGTAAAGGGTTTTATAATTTTCATTTTTTTTTATTTATTTACAGAGCAAAAAAAGAACTTTTCAAAAAATAATTTGTTATGTAATCACTATTTAGGAGCTAAGAGTGGATTAAACGAGCGTCGACTTTTGGATGACCTCTTGGAAAACTACAACAAGCTAGAGAGGCCGGTCATCAACGAGACCGAGGCTGTTGTGCTTTCCTTTGGTCTCACTCTACAGCAGATCATTGATGTGGTCAGTTTCATCAAATTACATTTTTTAAGATTGTTTCTCAAAAAGACAATGTACAACATTATTCTAATGGGATATTAGAAAATAAGAGTTTGAGGCAATAATTTTAAATGACCCCGATGTAGGATCGCGAAGGTATCCTTTAATTCTTTATATGATGGAGATTAAAGGAATCATTTTTATCTGAAAACTCAATAAAAGGAAATGAGTTTTTGTCAAAAACTCAAATTTTCTAATCTCTTTATCTTGGCAACCTGATGGCGGACACCATTGATATTTCATACTTAGGCTATTTGATCTAACAGAATTCATAGTTTGAAATATCTAAGGTCTACGACTTTGGGTTGCAGAGATATAGGTATTAGAAAATCTGAGTTTGTGAAAAAGACTCAATTCCTTTGCTTTACTAAAGATGTGCAGCAGAAAGAATATCGAATATTGATAGAACTTTTTCAAAATATTATTTATTTTCAAAAATGTACTTATTTTCAATTAGAAAATGGTTTAAAAGCTTAATTAAAAGCAGTTTTCTTTTAATAAACTCATTCTGAAAAAAAATGACTATTGAATAAAAATTAGCAAAAATGTTTACAGGATGAGAAAATGACTATTGAATAAAAATTAGCAAAAATGTTTACAGGATGAAAAAATGACTATTGAATTGAAATTAGCAAGAATGTTTACAGGATGAAAAAATGACTATTGAATTGAAATTAGCAAGAATATTACAGGATGAGAAAAACCAGATTCTGACCACAAACATCTGGCTAAACCTGGTGAGACATTTTATCTTTATATATCGTTCAAATTTTTTTTGTAATTTTCGTAAAATATTTCAGACTAGTAAACAACTGATAAATTCTTTTTTAATGTATCTAATGTCTGCAACTTACTGTAAATGTAAATGGACACAACAGTTTAATTTTTTTTTCGATATATTTTATACGGCGTAGCCACGTCCTAAAATAAACACTAATATCCTGTCCCGCAACACTGTTCATGTGAAATATTTGACTATTCTGTTTTCTGGATGGATTTACAAAAAAATTGAGTCTTTGTCACAAACTCAAATTTGTTTATACCGTTATCTTTGCAACCTGATGGGGAAAAGCTTGATATTTCAAGCTTAGATTATTTGATCTAACAAAATACATAGTTTGAAATATCGAAGGTCTACGATATAGGGATTTAGAAAATTAGAGTTTGTGGCAAAAAAGTTCAAATCATACCTTGGATCATTTAATGCACTTGAAAAACTTGGGCTGATCAGTTCTGCTATTCTGACGTTTTCTGAACACAAACAAACAAACTAACAGACAACCCATATAATATTTATAAATAATTACATATTATATATTTTTATTTATAAACATATCTTGTTCTTTTTATAAAATATTGCTTGTAATAAAAACCAAATTGCACCATGAATACTGAAACACACTTGAAAAGACTATAACATTATATAACTCCCAATGATCCAAGGTCTCCAGGTTTAATAGGGTTAAAACTTAATAAAATAGTTGATTAAATTAATGCATATACGGGGAAAAATGATTTAATAATTTCTGATGACTGTTCATTATGTAGTGAGTAGTGAGTATACTGTGTTTTCTTATATTTTTGCCAACCGATGTCATAGACCTTTGATATTTCAAAATATCAAAATATCAATGCATTTATTTTGGATGAAGTGTACATTTCTAGACTGGGCCGACATTAATGAATAGTAACGTTTCGGCCTTTCATTTTAACTCAGTATACTCATTTATACTTAATTTGTAACTATGTGTTGTTTATAGCCTTAATTTTTAAGAAACATTTAGCAACATTCCCATTATAATTTTTATACGAGATTTCATCTTTTTATTCTCAAAATTCACATAGTCTAACATAAAATATGTAGTAATTATTCTATAAACAACTAAATTATTTTTTAAAGTTTTGGGTTTTAAGAATTATCCATACGCAATATAGTTATTCTGTTGCATAAAACACGTTCGGTCAATGTACATACTGGGTAGTGATTACACTAGACGGGCTGGTACTGCAAAGAATAAACTGATATCCTTGTACCTTGGTTCGGATCTTGTAATTTTTTTTACTTTGTAACACATGGGGTTTGATTGTTTTCTTAGTTAAGTTTGTTTGTTTACCAATTTCTAACGCATTTGTTTTTTCCAAGTTGATACTTCATTTAGATATAGCATGTTGAATGTGTTATTTAGATAATACATTTAATAAATGTACAAAATCTGCGTTACATGGCATATATTTAATGTCCTTGGATAGATGAATTCTGCTTTAATATAACTTCAAAGATTTTACATTTTCTTCTGTCAGTTTAAGAATCTGGTTTTGTTCGAAAATGAAAATTACTTTTTATAAGACTTTTTTATTATGGATATGTTTTTTTGACTTTAATAATTTATTTTAATTAAATTTTGCAAAATGTTTAAATTTCCATATCATATCAAATGGAAACATTTTGAGACTTCTATATTTTTTGTTTTTCATTCTTTCTTCTTAATCGTCCGTTCCTCGTCCATCCTTCGATCATACTTCGGCTAATTTTGAAAATAAAAATAAATGAATTTTTTGGATGTTTTTGCAGCTAGCCAAATTGCAGAGGCAGAACTATTTTTTCAAGCCCTTTATCTATATTCTGAGAGTGGCAAGGTTACTCGCTCCCCTTGTTTGTTTTTAAATTTTGCCTGAGTCATGTTACTGTGTTTTACACATTTTCCAGTTTTTTTTTATCTTAAGTAGGACAACAAGGGGGGGGGATGGGACGTCTGCCATCCTGTGTATTTGTCTTTATTGGCTATTAGTGAAAAAAATTGACAGTGTAACGCTCAATTCCCCTTCTAATTTTTCCTGTTGAAAGTTTTCTTCTTCTTTCTTGTTTATCTTGCTTTAAGATCTCTACTGTCAAGAGATTTCCCTTCCAGTTTTTTTCTGTTCAATTTCTTTTTTCTTCTTGCTTCTTGTTTCTTGTTTTTACACTTTAAGGCCTTTCCAAATAGTTCTTTTGACATAGAGTTGTGGAGCAGGTAGGAGAGAGATAAGAAGGTTTGTAGGAAGAAGGGTACAGGGGATTTCTCCCTGTGTTCCTTCATTTTATACTGTTTCCCAGTTAGGGGAATTAAAGAATTTACCCATAACTGCACCCCATATGCAAAATGAGAAGTTGTGATCCCTGAAAGCTCTCTGGAGAGGTATCTTCCATAGCAGTCCAGTCCTCACATCTGGTCGAGTAAAAACCGGTATCGTTGTGCATGGCTTAATCTATGCTTCCAGCTTCCCCTGTAGGATACAAGATGCGTAACTAAACTTACTATGGATATATAAAATTGTTTTAATGGCTTAGTTTCACTATTTGAATACTTTTATAATCAAGGATAAATTACGTTAATTCTTTTCCACTTGAAACTTAATTACAGAGGAGAAATCAAAGTAAAATCAAAAGGTTTAGATTAACTTGCAAGGGTGGTTTTAGGATTTTAGTATGGGGGGGGGGATTGCGTAAAAAATATTTTTTGTTACCCCCCCCCCCTCACACCATATATTATTTTTACCCCTCTGTAATCTTATAACAAGAATCCCCCCCCCCCATCTATAGCTAAAAGCTCTACTGTAACTAAGACTACTAAAATAACAGTTTCTTTTACCATTAAGTAAAGGTTAAGGAAATGTCTGAATCTATGTGCAGTCTGGGGGGGGCCTCCCCCCCCCAGAAAAGGCCTTAGAGAATAGGTATAGGGTTGAAATGCATGATCATAGCCCAATTGTTCAAGGCCAGCACATTGAAAAAAATAGACCGATAACTTTTATAGTTTGGGTTCTAGGGAAGGTTGAAAAATATGCCAAAAAAGGTAAACACATATAAAATGTTTTGTTTTAAACAAATATCAAAGTACGTGTGACACATGTTTCTACATGCATTTTTCAAGGGCTTTTCAAAAATATAGTTTTGAGATCTGTAGCTTTAGCTACAAAAAAGTTTGGCTATTTTAGATCGCGCCAACTAGTCTTTTTATTAGAGATATTCTATGGCATTCATTAATCCGTCGGATGAGAGAAGATACGGATTAATCCTTTCAGATTAACAATTTAAAAGTTTCAGATTAACAATACAAAAGTTTCAGATTAACAATACAAAAGTTTCAGATTAACAATACAAAAGTTTCAGATTAACAATACAAAAGTTTGAGATTAACAATACAAAAGTTTCAGATTAACAATACAAAAGTTTCAACCTCAGTTTCAATTTATCAATAATCTTCTAGGAATGGAATGATGCGAACCTAAAGTGGAATGCGTCTGAGTATGGAAATGTAGCGGATGTACGAATTCCTCCAAAGTACATCTGGAAACCTGATTTGCTCATGTACAACAGGTTAGTAGCAGTTATGTGCAAATGAACTGCGGTCATGTACTATAAATGTCCTGTTTACCTGGAAACCTAATTAGAAATAACATAATTATGGGGGGTTACACGTTTTTTTTCGAATTAAGTTTAAAAACAAGTAAAGAGAAGCTTTTTTACTTGACAGCTTCTCTTTGTTCCCATGTTTTTGTGTATCCATGCTGTTTAAAAGCTTGATATAAATAAAAATAAAAATCGAAAGTAGTCTTCATTATATTAATAGTAGGATACCGTTATGAACTGGACATCACACTCTTTAATGAAAGATAGCTTGAAGTTATCTCTTAACATATGCTGATTTTGTTCTTGTTATCCCCAGAAAAAAAGAGATATTTACGAAAATAGAAACCAGGTTTTGGTTCAAATAAATCTATTGTTTGGTTGAGGATGAATCCATGTAATAGCTGTATACTGTATAGTCTGAAAACCAATAAATCTCAATTATATCCTGATTTCATTATTTTCTCAAACAAGTATAAAGTTAGTAAATTGATTACATATACACTGTAATCACACAATGTTATATATATCTAGAAATTATCTTAAAAGGACTGTAAGCGTAATTTCAAGTGACCCTCAATGCAAATATGGCAATGAAATGCAAAATAGTACTCTTGGCAGTGACCGGCAATATATGGTGGTTAAACTCATTCAGAAGGATTCATTTGAGATATATAAAACATTTCCACGATGTATAATTTCTGAGTCGACGTGTTCAAAATCATGAATTTTCAAAAACTTTAAAAAAAATTTCAAATAACGACGACGGAAAATAAAGTAAAAATTCTTTAGTAAACTAATTAGATGTTTAGGAATATATTTCTCATAAGAAATTTTTCTATACATCAATGTTAGAATCAATTATTTCGTTTTCATCATTACATTAAATTTCTTATTTTCTATGAACTTCTTCGCAGTTTTCTACAAAATTCTTCAATAATTTTCAATAAAAATTCCAAAAAATCCGCAGAAAATTTTAGAGAATAATGAGAGATTATAGAAACTAATAATTGAATAAAATTACTTATTTTCGATGATAACGTTAATCTTAATTTTCTTAACCTGTTCCTAAACAGCTAATTAGTTTACTGTAGAATTTGTGTTACATTTTTGTCGTCGTTATATAAAAATAAAAAAAAACCGATATTGAAAACGTACCCCCCCCCCCCAATTCATGATTATGACGCCAACTCAGTAAATATACGCCGTAGAAACGTTTTATATGTCTCAAATGAATTCTAAATTTTTTTCCCACAATACTACTTATTCAGTTCAACATCCATACATTTCCGGTCACTCCCTTTAAAAGCTATTTCTCAAAAAGCATGAATTAGACATCAATGTTGATGATTTTGAAAATGTTCAATTGTGATTCTCTACAAAAGTGACTTGCACATTTACTGGAGGAATTATCATAATTTAGCTACAATATATCATATTTAACGCTTACAATCCATTTCATTGCTTTCCTTGTGTTTAGTGCTGATGAAGCCTTTGACAGCACCTACTCGACCAATATAGTGCTGACCAATGAGGGTGCGTGTACCTATATCCCCCCCGGGATATTCAAATCCACCTGCAAGATAGATATCACGTGGTTTCCATTCGATGACCAGGAATGTGAGATGAAGTTCGGTAGTTGGACTTACGACGGGGGAAAGGTCAGTTTCATGAAACAAATCAATCAATCAACCAATTAACAAAAAAATCATCAATTCATTCTTTTTTGTACACTTCTCATACACTCAACTATTTCGTGATTTCAATCTATCTTGATGCGCACAAAAATAATCACACTCACACTATTCTAAACAAATTGTATCCTTTCAAAGTTTTCATCTAAAGAATTATTTTTTTTAGTTTTAGCATGTAGTTCTGTAGAATTGAGATTTATTTTGTTAAGTTCGGTAAAATTGAGCTTAAACCATGTGTTAAGTTCTGTGGAATTAAGATTAATCAATGTAAAGTTATGTAGAATTGAGATTAAACTTAGCTAAACTCTGTGGAATTGAGATAAAACATGCTAATTTCTGTAGAATTGAGATTAAACTGTGGATAAGTTCAGTAGAACTAAAATTAAATGAGTTAAAATTTGTAGAATTAACATTTAACTGTGTTAATTTATGTAGAATAGAGTTTAAGCTGTTTGAAGTTTTGTGATATTGAGATTAAATTAAGTTTCTATAGAATTGAGATTACACTATGCTAGGTTCTGTAGAACTGAGATTAAACTATGCTAAGTTTTGTAGAATTGAGATTAAACTATGCTAAGTTCTGTGGAATTGAGATTAAAAAATGCTAAGTTCTGTATCATTAAAATTAAACTATGGTAAGTTATGCAGAATTGATATTAAACTATGCTAGTTTCTGTAGAACTGAGATTAAACAATGCTAAGTTCTGCAAAATTGAGATTAAACTATGCTAAGTTCTATAGAATTAGATTGAACTATGCTAAGTTATGCAGAATTGAGATTAAACTATAATAAGTTCTGTAGAATTGAGATTAAGTTGTATATAAGTTCTATAGAATTAGATTAAACTCTGCTAAATTCTGTAGAATTGAGATTAAACTTTGCTAAGTTCTGTAGAATTGAGATTAAGCTGTATATAAGTTATATAGAATTGAGATTAAACTATGCCAAGTTCTGTAGAATTGAGATTGAACTTTGCTAAGTTATGTGGAATTGAGATAAACTATGCTTATTTCTTTAGAATTGATATTAAACTATGATTGAGCTAGAATTGAGATTAAACTGCGTATAAATTCTGTAGAATTGAGATTAAACTCTGCTAAATTCTGTAGAATTGAGAATAAACTATGATAAATTCTGTACAATTGAGATTAAACTGTGTATAAATTCTGTAGAATTGAGATTAAACTGTGTATAAATTCTGTAGAATTGAGATTAAACTGTGTATAAATTCTTTGGAATTGATATTAAACTCTGCTAAATTCTGTATAATCAACTTGTCGAAGTAAGTAAAATCTAGGTTAATTAAGCTGAGTGGACATAGAATAACATTTTATCATCTCTATTTAACCCTATTTTATGCTGCCAGATTAAAAACTTTTAAAGTTTAATATTTTCAAGTTTCCAATATTTTTATTATTTACTTAATACGTAAACATTCATTTAATCATCAACCAACTGTTTGAAAATCCCGAGTTAAAGGGACTTGCCGTCAATGTATTGTACTTTAACTGAGAATAAAGTTTTGTGGAAAAATTTTTAAGATTCATTTTAGACATTTAACACGTTTAAATGATGTATAATTTCTAAGTTTGTGCGCAAAATCGACGTTCAAAATTATCCATTTGGGTGGTTATACATTTTGAAAATCATTGTTTTCAATTATTAGATAACGAAGACAAAAAATGTTTTAAA
Organism: Eurytemora carolleeae; assembly: GCF_000591075.1. Taxonomy (NCBI): domain Eukaryota; kingdom Metazoa; phylum Arthropoda; class Copepoda; order Calanoida; family Temoridae; genus Eurytemora; species Eurytemora carolleeae. The sequence continues at coordinate 295,241 of NW_019396052.1, forward strand.
AAATCCTACAGTAAAACTATTTAGATCTAATTAAAATCTGACGCAAAAAAATAATTTTTTCCATTCAGACTAATTTATAAATTTAATATGAAAAATGAATTTTCTTATTTTTCGGAAACTTACATTTGAGAGTTGTTGGTTAACTGAACTGATAGAATATTGAGAATTGATTTTTAAGAAGATTAAGTTTATTATTATATCATTTAATCGTCTTAAAATCTATAATCTTCTTAATCTGGTCCTAAACCCACAATTTGAATATATTCCTTTCAATAACACTTCCAAAGCTTCACAGTTGGAAGTTCTAAGCATCATACTTAATCAGTCTTTAAATTATTCGAAAATTTTCAGCTTTGAGGTGGCTTCACAAAAATCTGTGCCGTGGCATAGCTAAAGAAAAATTTCACTTTTATTCTATTGGCACGATTTATGCAATTAAAATCTCTACCCCGACCCCCCCCCCCCCACCTACAAAAAATCGGGTTTCAAGTTATTTGTTATTTTCTAAGAATTTCTCCAAAGGCTTTTAATCTAATCTTGGCTTAATCATAATCATTTGTTTCAAAGTTTCGACACTTTCCAATCAAAGTTTTATTTATTGGTTGTTAAGTTGTTTTCTGAAAGTTTCACAACATTTTTCACATTATATACTCTCGTCTCACATAAAATAAAATAAAAGGTTTTTATTTCAAACTAAATCCCAAAGAAGACGACCCAAAAAGGCAACAAATTGAAAGTTAATTTTCAGTTAAACCTGACTCTAAAGGAAGAAAAAGCCGACTTGGGAACATATGTGCTTAATGGGGAGTGGCACTTATTAGGTAGTGTATGGGCTTTAACCTGAACCTGGTACATACGGTACATAACGTACTATTACAGGGTATCAACCCATGCACCAACCATTTGCCGTACATTACAGTTTATCTGCTTTGCTGTTTATTCTCCCTTTATTATAACAATAACATTGTACAAGGAGCTATTTCTCAACAGAGTTCAAACCAAAATTATTCCTAAGGCTGGGCAATACTTTTGTAGATAATAGCGCTTAGCTTTAGCGACTGAACTCCAAGTCCACAGCTCAAACTTTTGAATTGAGATGTAACCGCAGAGGTTAAAGGAAGTAACTGCGCAGACGTGGTAGTTGAACTGAGAGTGCAGTATTGTAGAGAAATTTGTTAGTATTTATTTGAGACATTTTAGACGTTTTTACGGTGTAAAATTGTTCAACAATAGGGAAAGCTCGATCTTTAAAATCTCCCCTGTATGTGGTGACGTGGGTCGTCTGCTCTTCAGGTGGTGGTGTAGCAGACGTTCAGGGCAGTCGCCAAAAAGGATTCTAAAGATCGAAATTTCGTTCTTGCTGATCATTTCTACACAGTAAAAACGGTTTCAAATGTTTCCTAAAAATAATCTCTACAAGACTGCACTCTCAGCTCACCTACCATGTCTACGAGGTCACTCCCATTAAAATGAACTGTTTATAAATACATCGTATAAGATTCAAAAGTTTTGCCCTCAGTTCATTCAACAAATCAACTTAATGTCAGGAAATGGCTCTTTTGACCCCGGCTGAGTGCGCATGTCCGTCCTTTTTCTGCCTAATTTAAGAAACAGATTTGTTAGGTTTATTTCTCATGTAAACCTGCCAAATAAACAGATTTGTCAGGTTTATTTCTCATGTAAACCTGCAAAATTTTCCCCTTTACAACAGTTTTAAATCACTAAAAATATAAATAAATCATTTTCAGCTGGATTTAAAATTAAAATCTGAACGTGGAGATACAAGCACTTACATTCTGAATGGAGAGTGGCATTTGTTAGGTATATAAATAATAACTGTTTTCTTATGTAATAGAAAATTTAGTTTTTTTCAAGAAACAATAATTTTTGAACTTTTATAACTAAAAACTCTAAAATGACTTTAAACCATAAACCATAAAAATCTTTGCCACAAACTCTAATCTCTATATCTTTGCATCCCAACAAAGTGGACCTTAGCTATTTCAAATTATAGATTCTGTTAGATTTGATTATTATCAGGTTGCTTAGATATAGGGAAACGAAATCTTAAGTTTGTGTCAAAAACTCAATTTCTTTGATCACTATTTTCTTGAGTTTTGATATAATTGCTTTTGCATGTTTTTTTTTATTTTCTTTAAAAATTAGTTGCTGTGAATTTAAAGGGACTGTTGATGTAATTTCAAATGATTCTATCCATTTACGGAGTAGCAATTGGAGTTGGAGTTTCTCTATAAAAAATACTTCTTGCAGAGACAATGAAGAAAATTGTCTAAATTCAACAAGTATAAAGATATCTTCCTAATTGTTACTTAGATTACTTGAAATTACGTCAACAAATACAGTCCCTCTAATATTAATTACAAATGATGTAGTGTACGCATGTTCGAATGCTAGTTTAAACTTTAAAGGAATTGAGTGTTTGCCACAAACTATGATTTTCATGGCAAAGACTCAAATCCTTTTTCTATGAACTAAATGAGATTGTAAATGCTAATTTTCTGAATAATTTTTCCCATTTTAGAAATTTTACATTGTATATGAATAATTTGTGTTTAACATTAAGTTTGCTATGCTACAGACGTCGTCGTATATATCAATACAATAAAGACGACTTTCAATTTCAATTTTTGATTTCTTTCAAGCTTTCTCACAGCATGAATACACATTTAACATGGAAACAAAGAGAAGCTGTCAATTAACAGCTTCTACTTGCTTGCTTGAAAACTTGTAATTTGAAAACAGTTTGCTAGAAATTAAAACTTAATAGAAAACTCGTCTTCATTGTATTGATATAAACGCCGACCACTGTTTTCTTTCCGATTATTTCAACAAATGCATTTTAAATGTAACATAAAAAAATAATTTGGACAAATCCAATTTGCAAGTTTTAAAACGAAATAGATATGTAGGGGAAAATTCATTCGAGTTTGAAAGTGCAGTAAGGGAGAGGGGTTGCATGAGTTATAGATATAAATGAAAACACAAAAATTTATATTTCTGCTTCCAAATAAAATTAGGGGTAAAGATAGAAATATGAAAAAAAAAAAAAAGTTTTTTTTTAGTTTCGCCAGTGATCTCGTCTCTAAATTCATAAAATACAAAGTACACTTACAAAAATACGGTATTATTACTGTACAACTTGCCTTAGTGGCCGGTATTTCAAATAAACCAAGGTTTTCAGTGAACAATCATGCATGCTTTTTAGTAAATTATAATATGTATAAGTGTTTTAATATTTTAATGAAGATATTGTTGACATATTTGATAAACCCCTAATTTTTTGGATGGCCATTCAAAATAAGAAAAGTAATCAAAAAGTTCCCCAAAGGAATTGACTCTTTGCAACAAATCCTAATTTTCTAATACCTATATATCTACAACCAAATTATGTATACCTTTGATATTTCAAACTTTAATTGTTTGAATATAACAGAAGTTATAGTTTAAAATATCTAAGGTCTACAGCATTGGGTTGTTAAGATATAGGGATTTAAAAATCAGAGTTTGTGACAAAGACTCAATTCCTTTCCACTAATTTAAAAAAACATGATTATTTTGTCCTCTCTGGGGAAAAAGATTGACTTATAAATTCATACTTCCAAAATGTTGGGGGTATTATATTATTATATTCTCAAACTTGAAGGAGTATATTCTACATGTACATATAAAAAGTTTACTTACAAATAAGCATATTTCTTGCTTTGAGCATATTTTAATATTTGAATATTAAACCCGAGCTAGCTACTCTCTAAGACCTTGTGGTTCAAATATTTAAATTGAATCTATTCACTTGGTTTCTCAACATACAGAGTTGGAAAAGGTTTACCCAGTCCTGTAAAGGACACCAGGGAAAGGTAAGCTTATAGATGTAATCTTATCTTAATAATATTTTATTTATAACATTTCTAAAAGGGTTTTCTAAATTGTATTTTCTGTCAAAATAAAAAGGATAAATGTTCTATTTTTGCAGAAATAAAATTGAATACGAATATAAAATACAGACACATTTCTTCAGCACTTTAAAGAAACTGTTATCCCTTTCTAAAATGTACATGAAATACCAAGTTTTAGAATTAAAAACACAAATAAGCCAATCTTAACGATAAAAATGTCGCTGTTTGACAAAATTAGCAATAAAAATAATAATATTTTAAATCAATGCAATACAAAAGAAAAATGTTCATAAAATTCATAGTTTATAAAGAAAGATTTTGGTTAAAATGTAGCGATTATTGAAACATAAAAATATTATTCTAATTTAAAAATATGGAATATTATTCGTATTATCAAAATTTGTGAATAATCCCTTAGAATAATTATATTTTCTAGATGTGCCGGCTTCCCGTCATGAAGTGTTCTATGAGTGTTGTCCTGACCCATACTTGGATATTACATTCTTTATTCAAATCCGACGTCGAACTCTCTACTATTTCTTTAATCTGATAGTTCCCTGTGTGCTAATTGCCTCTATGGCTGTGCTAGGGTTTACACTACCCCCTGACTCGGGAGAAAAACTATCATTAGGTAAGATTTGAATTTTATAACAAATATGCCATTTTTTATTTTTGCCATAATCCCAGTTTTAAAGATAGGCAACAGCTTGAACAGCTTATAAACAACAAGTAGTGAGTCGAGTCTGTAAGTTCAGTAAGATTTTAGTGAGTTGAGTACCGGATGTAATAGATTTTATTAAGGTAATAAATACGATTTGAGTAAAGTACTATAATTAAAGCATCTTTATCGGTGGTATAAGCCTGATGTGTTTGGTGTAAAGGGGAAGCTTTCAAATTGTATCATCTATCCAGCTTTGTCTTTTCTTTCAGGAGTGACTATTCTGCTTTCATTGACTGTATTTTTAAATATGGTTTCGGAGACCATGCCTGTAACATCAGACAATCCTCTACTAGGTATATTAGGAGCTCAGAGGACTGGAGGCAGACAACCATTTGGTTTCTTATATACAGACTAGTTTCTTAATGGTAAACTCAATAGGAAACTAGTTCTTATTAAACGGAATGATGAAACTAAAAATCTGGATTAGTTAGAAAATACTAATTTAAGATCTTTGATATAAAATAACACCGCTTGTAGGGTTTTAAACTGGATTAATATATGTGAGGAGGTGGCAGGACACTGTTTTCTTCTTCTAGACATTTTGTACATAATCGTTATAGAGTCCGTGTATGTACACAGGTAAAAGAAATTGTCAACAAAATTTTAAGAGACATAGAAAATTAACCGGGAGCCTTATTAATTAGACCTATATAGTACGCTTTGAACCTGTATCTGATAATTCGACAAATTTTACTAATATTTGTTCAATTTACAGTTCTTCAAACAGTAAATAAACCCATTTTTACAAGATATTCTTTGCAGTTGTCAAACTCAAGGAAAATCATACTTCGTAAAATTGTCATGTTGACTTTCCACAAACAAACTAAACTGCATGTCACTCAAAAATTACGTTGACAATTATTTTAGGGAAGAAAAATGCTCTAATCTTGATCAAAATATATAAAAAAAATCTTCTGCAAATTCAGTTCAAGGATTGTAGAAATAATTACATTTTTAAACAAAATTCTTAAAATTTCAAACAATTTTTTCTATAAGAATTATATAATTTTTAATCACACAATTCAACAATTTCGATTAAATTCTTCTCTTTATAATATTGTTAAAAGCAGAAATAAACAGAAATATAGTTCGAATACGCACAGGATTAGAATCATTTGATCTCGCCCCAACCTGGTAAAAATGAAATTTTATTTTATTGTTTTATTGTAGCATTATAAAATGTTGTTAGTTTAAGTAACATTATGATGCATGAAAACTTTTGTAAAATGTGGTTAATGTGCTTTAAATTGAATATTTAAATAAAATTAAATTTATATTTTCAAAAAAAAATCATTTTCAATTCCATAAAAACATGTTTAAATGTTTTGGTCCAAAAATTCATGCATCTATGTTAGTGTGTAAAGCGTTAAAATAAAATAAAAATTCATTTAAAAAGCAGTGTCCTGATCCACGTTTTCAAATTTTCCATATTTAATAAATAACGAAACATAGTTACACCGTATAGACAAAGTTAAACCATTTGTCTTGTGCATGGTCAAGCTGAAGAGAAGTGGTTCAACTTAGTCTACCTGGTTCAACTATATCTCAGTATTTTTATTATATATATTAACTCCATTAACTGATTAAACCCAGTGTTGATTGTTGTGTAAGTATGGTATAGCTCTGACACACTAGCAGACTAATTGGAAAATTTCAGGTGTTACAGTTTTGTTGTCTTTAACTATATTTCTAAACACTGTTTCTTCTATCATACCGATAACATCAGATAGTCCTTTAATAGGTAAAGTGTAAACCTAACCTAGAGCGCACATAAACATTATTGTAGTTGGATCACTTTAACAAATGCAGATGGGAATTCTTTAGATTAGAAAACAGGTGAGACGACACCTTATATATATATATACACCATCTTGGAATATTTGCAAAGTGTAAATTAATATTTCAATAGATGTATACATCAATTCACACTTTAATATTCTTTTTGTCTATAATTTCTTCTATCTTTTAATTTTATTTCTATATTCTTTAGTTATCAAAATCTCATGATTGATGTGTTGCAAGAATGCCATGTCAATGGTATACCCTGATACTGGTACGAACTCCAAAATGATAAGTGGTTTATAGCGTGTTGAAACCAGAGTTAACCCAAAGTTAAACACTAGTCCTATATCTGTTTGCTTATTTTTTCCTTCCATATTTTCCACTTGTTTTATTTCAGACATCACTGTCCTCCTATCTCTAACTGTTTTCCACAATATAGTAAATGATACTCTCCCACAAGTCAGTACTACTGTACCGGTTATAGGTAGCAACCTAACACAACCTCATATATGTTGTGAAAAAAGGTTGTTGTATCAACACACATGTCATGGTGTATATATCATAAAATAAATTGCATTTTAAAGGGACTGTAAGCGTAATTCTAAGTAACCCACCATGGAAAGATGACATTGCCTTATGCAAAAGAGTATCTTTCTAAAGCTTTAACTGATTAAGTATAAATTGGATATCCATGTTTACAATTGTTGAAAACTGATTATTTTCACGTGTGGTTTCTTCACAAAAGGGACTTGCGCATTTCTATACTAAAAGAAAACATATAGAAATGAGCATAATTATTTATTTTATTTTTTCAATGTTTTTATCAGATATAGTTTTAAAAGGTGGTCGTTGTGAATGGGGCATTGCCATCTTTGCATAGAGGGTCACTAAAAATTACGAAGTTCCATTAACTGATTCTTTTAATAAATTACAAGATATATGCTTCATAAATATGTGTTTTTCTTATTGTTAAAAACTTTTCAAAACTTGATGTTTTTTGTATCTTATTCTTTGGAAAAATTAAGGTGGAATTTTTCATTTCATTTATTAATGTGAAAACATAGGTAATACTGATCAAGATAAACAAAATTGCATTTTAATCATGAATATTTCAACCATCTCGTACCATGGGTTTCCAATTCTTTTAAATTAAGAAATTTATTTCAAGACTTTTTCTTCCATTTAAAGAAATCGAAACTTCAATTCTTTTAAGCTAAGAAATTTATTACAAGATTTTTTTTCACTTAAAGAAATCGAAACTTCAAAAAAAACTTAGTAAATATGTATTCATAATAATATGACATGACAATTTTTTAAATATGATTTTGTAAATTTGTTTGTGTCGCTTCTTTATCTGTATCTATAGATCACATCTGGTAAGGTTCTAGAATTATCAGCTAAAAAACTGCTGATTTGGTTTTCTGAGAAAATATTTCTGATGATATCTATAACTTTCTATAAATATCTCTATCTGTGTACAGGTGTAGCCATCATGTTATCCATAACTATATTTGCAACCATTGTTGGGGATTTGCTTCCTGTATCCGACAAGACCCCTTTAATAGGTCAGAAAACTGCAACGAGTTGCAAGTGTACCTAAATCACCTGTAAACTATGAATCAAGTCAAAAGTCCGTAAATTAAATTCATTATCTGGGGTTTTCAGCAATTTAAAACAAAAAGTAGGAAAATAATTTTTTAAATTGAATATAAAGTGAATTAAAGCAATTTACTTTGGAACAAGCTGGGCATAGAGTTTTTAATATTGAAAACTCAAATCAAGTTTTAAATATTGAAAACTCATATCAAGTTTTAAATATTGAAAACTCATGTCAAGTTTAAAATATTGAAAACTCAAATCAGGTTTTCGGTCATTTTCTTTGAAAACAAAATTATCACAGATTCTTTAGGAATTGAGACTTTGCCATAAGCTCTGATTTTCTTCTCCCCATATCTTTGCAATCTAATATCGTAGACCTTAAATATTTCAAACTAGAAATTCTGTTAGATCCAATAAATTAAGTTTAAAATATCACAAGTTTACACTATCACTTTGCATAAATATAGGGATTGAAATATTTGAGTTTCTGGCAAATACTAAATTCCTTTTTAAGCTTCTTTCTAAAGGAAAGGGACAAGTAAATAAAAAAACACTTCTAATATGAAACTGAAACCAAAACTAGAAAAATTTATCTTGAATTTTTATTCTACATAATTTGATGTTAAAATGGTTATTTTTATGCATTTATATTAAACTTATATATCATTAAACACTGTTTATGTCGGACACATTGTCCAAAGAAACTCCTACATCTTGTTCACAATAATGAAGCAACAAAAATATTTTTGAAACTTAGAACATTTTGTTCCAAATTATTATCAGAATATAAGAGATATCTCACAATTTTTTATTCCTTAAATTTTCTTAGGAATTTTGAAAAAAATATCTTGTTTTCGAAATTATTTCTGAAGGTTTAATATTACAAACAAAATAATGATAAGATAAAACAATGCATGAAGTTTGCATTTATATATAAATATATATGGCATGCCTGCATGTGGATGTATTTAATTCTCTAACTAAATCTTAACTAAAATTAAACCTAAAATAATGTGAGTTCCCCTCTGCAATCAAATGGTTGTAAACTGCTAATTATCCTCTGGAAGGTAACAAAAACCATCTAAATACACAAATTAACAAATTGTTAGTGTGATCCATATTCTTTCTTATTAACCATGGAAAATATTCTCAAATAATTTCTTTCATTTACTTTATTCTAAAACAGGCAGGGAGCAGAGCTAAGCTGCTTGTAGTATGTTTACTTTATGATTTTATTTATAAAACAGGCAGGAGCAGAAATATACGATCTAAGCTGCCTGTAGTAGGCTTACTTTATCAGATTATTCATAAAAACTGAATTATTTTTTAAAACTTATCCTCGCCTCAAACTGTGATTTTCAAATCCTTGTATCTTTGCGAACTGTTTTGATATTTTCAATTATGAAAACTGGTTTAAATTAGTTGAAGTTTTTAAATTAAGTCCAAGAAAAATTTAAATTTGAGCTAAATTGCTGAATGACCTACTGCTGGATCAAAGCCTAAATCACCGATTCAAAATTAAAATTTCATGAAGATTTGAATCGTCCGTGAATAGTTTAGCGAGCTCTACATTTAAAAAAATTCGGTCTCAGACATCTTTTTTACCTCTTTCTAAATCTGCGAACACTAAATTTTAAAGCTTTACAAAAACTTCAAATATTGCAATGATAGAAATATTTGAGTTTATTTTAATGAAAAATTGTAAGCCCTGTTTAATATTGATTATTGGTTCAGGTACCTACTTCAACTGTATCATGTTTATGGTGGCAAGTAGTGTGGTGACAACCATCATGATCCTAAACTATCATCACAGGAATATTGTCATTATTATTCTCTCATAAAAAAGTCAAATATAACATACCCTATTGTTTATGCTAATGCCTCCATAGGTAAACTTTAAACCAAACCAGGATAGACGGGGGAGGGGGTCAAAATAGGCCTTTCCCCGTCTGGTTTATTTTCCCTTGCAATCTAATTTTTTGCAAGATCAACTTGATTTTTTTGAATTTGAAGAAAAATAAATTTACAGGATTTTTTGCTGGGATTTGCAGTCCACTGACTCATTATATAGTGCATGGGTTTTAGCTTCTGACAGAGGATCTAAAAAAAATTATAAAATATAAAAACATATAATTCTAAAATCTTAAAATAAAAGTAAAAACTCAAAAACTCAATTTTAATGTTAAATTTTCTATTTCAAGTTAATCTATACCTATATCTATACCTAAATAGATCAATTCTTTTTTTGACGATATTTATTTGCTAGATTGTCACACACTCATGAAATGCCTGAGTGGGTAAGCATTTCAATATAACACTCGCAACAAACACTTGTTTTCTAACCCTTACATCTTTGCAACCTAATGATGTCATACTTAGAGACTAATAAATCTAATAAAATTCAAATATGCAATGTCTATGACATCAGATTTTAAAGATAAAAAGAAAATAAAAATTTCAGAATAAATAAAATTAGATTTTGTTTTCAATGTTGGTAAAATGCAAAAAATCATTTGACAAACGGTTTAATATTTTTTAAGAAATTTATTTTAATTTATGACAAGAAATATTAGTTTTAGATATTTTGTTTTTCCAACTTGTTTTTCTTTAGAGAATAAAAACAAAACAAAGGAATTGAGTCTTTGCCACAAACTCTGAATTTATAATGTCTATATCTTTAGAACCCAATGTCGTACATCTTTGATATTTCAAACTTATATTAATTGATCTAACAGAATTTATAGTTTGAAATATCTAAGGTCTACGACATTGGAATCCCAAGATATAGGGTTTAGAAAAGCAGATTATGTGGCAAATACTCAATTCCTTTTAGAAATATCAGGTTTTAATAGTTTATATTTTCTTTATTAGATAACATTTTTTAAACAACAACAATGCATCATCCTGAGCTGAAAACAGTGGATATCGAAATTAATGCTTGATCTTTTCTATTTGTTAATTTCAAGATAAACATAATCGTAAGTTTGTATCCACAAGGTGTATATAACTCATCCAATCGAGTGTGGGGGGGGGGGGGCTGGACCCCAAAACAATTTTACAAGTAAGAAGGTATAATTAAGGAAATAATTAAAATAGTTTATTGTTTAATCTTTATAAATATTTATGAAAAAAATTAAAATTATATATGTTTAAAATATTGTATGGAATACAACTATTAAATATCTACTCTCCAACGATTAAAACTTTTAAATCAAGAGGATAAAACTTTGCAAAGAATCTCAGAGCTTAAGACAAAATATTAGCAGCGGAGGAAAGGAAATTTATTGAAATATTCAAAATCTTGAAAAATTCTCTAAACGTTTCTATCCAAAAATCAGTATCCGTTTGTGCACATACAATCAATATTCAATAAAGTAAATTAATTGGCACAAATTATACTTTTTAATGAAAAAATGAACTAATTTTCTCCCTTTTTGTCTTTTTAGACAAAGTTCGAAATATCAAAAGTTTACTCCTGATAGATTGCATAGATGGACATATAGCCATAGAGAATAGAATATATAGAGAGGAATTAAAAGAATCTCTCGGTATGGATTTTTTCAGTCCCTTTCAGCCTGAAAGGGAGTTCAAAGTGTACAAATCATGTAAATGTTCACAAATTATATGCAGTAGAGTACATTAATACAGTATGCTACCTAGACTATTCATTTCAATTTCGAATTTTTTAAACTGTTAAATAAACATCATTTGATTTATAGTTATAACGGAAAATCATCGTTTGTAAAGTGGAAGGCATAGAGTCTATGTGAAATGATCATTGGTCAATTATGAAACCAGCCTATTTCATAATTTGGTTTTCTTTTAACAATAATTTTAGATTTTCTATAAAATGATATTCCAGGGCCCAACAGGTTATATTGCATAAATATGTGAAGTACACCTGCAGTATGGAAACAGTATAACAAAATGGCTGTTTTACACTTTTTTCTAGTAAATTCCTCTCTATATATTCTATTCTCTTTGCATATAGCAAGTTCGAGTTTGGTGCGAATAATTAGTTGATGAAAAAGCAATAGTGCACATCCACATCAATAACAGTATTAAATAGTAAAATGAAAATTGACATTTACCCAATCCTATGTGAATTTACCCAATCCTATGTGAATTTGTTGTTGTTACTTCAGAAGTATAAATGTTGTCTTCCTATTCCACAGTTTTATGACTCTCACTGTGTTTAGGTGCGTATGCTGTTTCTCCAATGGATTCCATGGATGCTACGGATGTCTAGACCCGGAGAGAAGATTACCCTTAAATCCATCCTCATGCAGAACAAGATGAGGGAGCTAGACACCAAGGTGGGTAAACCAGACGCTGCAGATATCAATGCTCGAAAATTAAATGTTAGAAATGGAGTTAGCGACCCCAAGCGATTATACTGTAGCTTGGTCACCTAGCTTTGCCTGGGATTTTCCTTATAAAATACAACCAACTCAACTAAGAATTGTGAAACAAGGCTAAGAACAATTCCATGGTTATACTGATTCTCCAACCATAATTTGAGCTAAATTGGTCCAGGGGTTCATGAGTTAGGATCGGACCTGGGAACATACAAACACACAGACAAACCGAGATATGTAAATGCTAAGTAAAGGAAAATGAGAGAAATCAAAGAAACCATTTGAAAAAATATTTTCCTAGGAAAACTCATCTAAGTCTTTGCTGGCCAATGTTCTCGACATGGACGACGATTTCCGTCCGGGCGGGTCAACTCACAGCACTTTCTTCCCAACCCATAATAATATGGTTCACAAGAATGGAGGATTCATTCGAGTCACACACAATACTCAACCCTTTGAGGATACTTTTCCTACAGGTACATTTTTATCCTCAACATACCCGATTCACTACGGTACCCTTTAAATCTTTGGCTTTATCTGATCTCTTCTGATTTGGTAAAAAAACAACATCTGTACTCCATAAGAGCACATAAAAATAACATTAAATTCCTTCAAAAAGTATTATTTAACATGTTTTCTACCCCTTTTGTGAAAAAGTTTGTCAGATCCTTCTTTTTGTTCTAATTAAAATTTTTTTATATTTCATACATCATGCATAGTTCAGATAAGGGATAAATGAGTACTGTTGTGAATCTAACATGCCACTCTACAACTTTGTGGTCAATTTTTTAATTTCGTGTACAGTTCTTTTAAATATTATAAATATAAATAAACACAAGAATAAAGGTGTTATCTCTCTTTACATCAATACATTTCCATTTCTAAATACATAATTAAATATATTTAGTCACCACAAAACCATCATATATTTGTCCTAATGGACCATTATAGTAAATATATGAACAATGAACATGTGAAAGTAATATTAGCTCTATATAGATTTAATGGGAAGGGGGGGGGAGGGGTATGATGAATAGACGGTATATATATTTACTGAAAAGAAAGAAAATTTTTTTTTTCCCCCAGACCGGTTTTTGTTCTTACATGCTGTAATATTTTAATCTTCTCAAAAATATCTTTTGAAATAAGGAGAAGAGCAATCTATCCAGAAAAAGCAAAAAACGCATTTTTACGTTTGACTAGTTTTAATCCCTTCCGCAAATGACGTCACAAAATGGATAAAAGACCAAAAAAAGGGTAAGGAACAGAAACGTTACGGGTGAGGACATCACATGCAAAACTGCGTTATTTTTAAATAAATTGAACTAAAAAATGATATAATTTTACACCCCTCTCATTCTGTCTTTCAATATTATTCCTTACATTTAACCTCTTGGATTCAGGTTCTCTGAGGTTTCCAATTTATCTGATTTTTCAGAAATGCAATTTTTACAATTTTCTCTTCTTCGATCTTTCATTTTATAAAAATCAAAGGAGAAATTATCTGAAACCGATTTTTTCAATATTTTACGGTATATGAATTTAAAACAAAATCTTCTTTAATTCAACGTTTTTAATTTAAAAAATATGATTTAAACGTATAAACAGAACTAAGAATGTGTTAACAAGCTCTCTGATACTAATGAAATGTTAATATGTTTTGAAAATATTTAGAAAATAAGAATTCTGCCACAGAACATGTTTAAATACTTCCATGGAGCTTTAAATATTTTTATTGATAGGATGCTCAACGTTTTTATTATTTCTGTATAATATTTTGTCTGCTTGTTTACTAGTGAAAATATCCACAAAGTGGAGCTTTTTTACGCCCCCAAATACTTTAGTTAAAAGAAATAAAAAAGTAAGAAAAACACCCCGGAATGTTGTACAAGGTTCTATTTTCTGAATAAAAACTAGCTTCAAGAAAGAGTTTACAGGAGAACCTCTTTAACCAACCGAACTTAATGAATTTGAACCGGCAGCAGGTAGTTCAGCTTTGTAGCTCAAATTCATTAAATTTTGTCTCTGTTTACAAGTACGAAAAAATATCTGTTTTTTTTAAATTATTAATTTTCTTTGATTATTTATCTATTATGAGTGTATCTGACCCAGAGCAGTTTGGTTGCAATCTATTGTTTAAAATGTGTGTTTGAGATTCAAAGATTTATCCATTTTAACAATTGGTGGAAAAAGAATGGTTTGTTTAGGTATACAGAAAGAGTTGAACCTGATTCTCAAGGAAATTAGAATAATCACAGATAAAATAAAGGAATCAAAACAATCAAGCTAAAAGTTTTTATTAATTTTTAGATTTTTGATAATGACTGTTCTTCTTAATTATGTGCATCAAAACAAAACCAATTTAAATATTAGCTGAATTTTAGATATTTGTTAAAGTAAAGTACTTCTAAATTGTGCGCATCAAAACAAAAACCAATTTAGATATTTGTTAAAGTTACGTATTTCTAAATTGTGTACATCAAAACAAAAACCAATTTAAATATTTGCTGAATTTTGTGCTTAATTCTCTGGAATTACATACATTGCGTATTTTTGAAAAAAAATCTATCTTACCTTCTATTCTATGTAATAATTATGACTCTTCATTTAAAGAGATGTTTGCCCAATTTACAATTGTATTCCTTTAATCTTCATCTCATCAATGATGTGGAAGTTAAACTCTTGAAGAGAACCCAGCGGTGTTTTGTTTTATTCATTTTCATTTGACACAGCTTTTAAGGGTATTGAATTGTACAATAGGGTTCTTAAATTTTTAATGGGTTCAGTCAGTCAAATGGATAACAGAAGAGGAAAAATGCTAAATTCATTTAAAATAAAAATGCAAAAAGTTAGCAAAAAAAATGTTATTGAATATATAAAATAAAAAACTATATTTGATGAATATCACCGAAAAAAAAACAATGCAATGAGTTGGATTGTGTCGATACAGGAACATGATGAATCTTCAGCAATAGAAAATGATTGGAAATTCGCAGCTATGGTTCTGGATAGGTAAATAATTGAATCGATAAACCATAAACAGTGTAATAGGAAGACGACATTTACCAATAATTAAGTGTAGTTAATGTTCTTGCATAGCAAATAGTTTTACAAGTAATTTCTTAAATCCCTTAAAAAGTGAAATGGGTCTGTTTACCTTGCATATTTGCTATTCCAGATTAATCTGGTTCTCACGGTATAAAAAATATTATTCTCTGTTCGTTAGTTTCGACGTCCGGTATTAACTCATAAACTGCTCAACCGATTTGCCTTAAATTTTTATTTGGGGACTTGGTAGAACCACAGAAATTTTCTGAGCCTGGTTTAACAATTATGAGCTGAGCTGAGTGGCTGGTTTGGCTATTACAGGGAAAGCTCCAGGCCTGAGGAGCACTCAAAGTTTATAAAAGAGTTTTTTAGCCTGCTTGGAACAAGAAAGAAACGTTAATAAGATTAAATTGGATTACATTGTAAAATTCGATAGTTACACATTTACATTTTTTATTCATTAACATTCAAGTGCGATTTTAATTTAAAACTGCATGTTTAGGTTATGTTTAATCACATTTACCATGTTTACTCTGATTGCAACAATTGCAGTTTTAGCCGCTGCTCCTCACGTCATTGTGACCTAGGTAATCATTGTTAAACTTTATATTTTATTTTACTATTGAGCTCTTTCTATCTCTATTGTAGTTTAGTATAGGAGTAATACTTAATTATTTCTATTTAGAACTTTGTGCTTCTCGCAGTAGTTCTAAAGTTTTCTTTGTACAATTAAAATTTAGATTTTTTTCGGACTAAAATCGGCAAGTTTTCAAAATTGACAATATTGGCATATCTTTTGATACCAATATCACCGTATTTCTATGAAATAAAATAATAATCCTTCTTTACGGTATAATGCTTTGCTCCTGCATTAGGATTAGAAATGTTTTTAAAAACCATTTCCTTTATGTAAATATAACAGGATAATACACTACTTTAGGCTGGACCAACATATCAGCATATCCTGTACAGCGCACAACAATAACTTTTTATACAAACTTTTAAATGTAAATATTTAGCAATAAAGCTCGTTCAGTCTATTCTGGATTTTGAACTTAACAACATTTTTCAACTTCCTGAGCTGAAAACTTTAGAATGGGATATCCTTAATCCTAATTGGTTAGTCTATCTAGAGATTAATAACGAGAAGATACCAAGCATTATTTAATCTGGATAATAAGAAATAGAGGAGATCAAGCATTAATCCCGATATACATTCTAAAGTTTCCAGCTCCATGGTGTCTTAACTAAACACCCAGCTGTATTATCAACACCCTGCTAAGTTTCCAAATTATAAGTTGAATACTGTTGTTAAACGCAATTAGTAAACTCTAGAACACAGAAACCAAAGAGGAAATTCAATTTATCAGAGCTGGGATCTTGAAAATATAAATTCTAATAATACCTGATTTCAAGAACGGAGTCTTAGCTAAACTCGAAACAATCTCGGTTTTTTAAATGATTTTTTTTCAAAATTGTGAATATGCAATCCAGTGAAAAAAGTATCAAAAACGTATGTTTATGTAAAGTTTAATTTGTGGAAATTTCCAAATAAAAATATAATTATCTTTGCTGATTTGTGAGTTTATCATTGGCGAATTAATCCCAATAGAACCAAGTGATTTCAAGAACAGGTTCTCATTAATATACGATTTCCAAATGCCTAACTGATTGAAACAAATAAAATTCTCTACTTTCTCCTTGAGCCATACCATCAGGGGCGAATACAGAAATCGGTCCGGGGGGGGGGGGGTAAACATGTTAACTTTCTATGAATGGGGAAAGTAGGCCAATAACCCCTTTTTCGTAGAAGGGGGGGGGGGACCTTCATTGTATTTACCCCTGGCTTTATCTCTTGTACGATTATCAATTGTATATTGTCAAGGTAAATATGTCAAACAGAAGACATTAGTCTAAATGAATTTGTTGTATTATACCATGTCAGAATTTTAGATTATTAAACAATTCAAGGAAATTCAACTTATAGAAAAACAATTTAATTAATATAAATATAAGAATACTAGAATAAAAACAAATTCTAAAGCTTTTTAGAGATTTCGAAAGCTCCAGTTCATTATGATAATCCAGAGATTTGCCACAAAAAAATTATTTTCTGGACGAGTACGTTTACACATGCTGGTTTTTAAAATTTGATTCTGTTCTGATGTATATAACATATCTCAGAGTTCAGTGCACTGTATTTGTACAATATTTACTGTATCTTTAAATGCATCCAAATTAGATATTTGTTTTTTTTTTCAAACTCTGTGTATTTTATTATTATAAACTTAAAAAAGCAACTATTTTTTTTTAAAAAATCTACATTAATTAAGAAAAACAGAATAATCGATATATATCATAAATTTTTTTTATAAAATCCAGAAATTCTTGAAATCGTCGTTTATTTTAAGTTATCCCTAAAACTCAAGAAATCTGGTTGCAACTTAAACACCTTTCAGCCAATGGTTGAAAAAACCTGGAAAAGGACAAATGTCTGCCTTTTTCTACCTTGCTTTTGGCTGCAAAGCGAAAAAAATTATTTCGTATTTGCAAAATAATCTAAATTATTGAATATTTGAAAACAAAATGTTTTTATTAATCTGTTTGTAATTCACTTTCTTCTATTTTTAAAAATGAGAAAATGAGATGTGTAAAAAGAAACCAGATAGTGTAAAACAAAATAGGGGATATCAAAATGCTTATAAATATGATTTTCTAATTTGAATGTGATGCTTTGTTTTTCTTATTAATTTCAAAAAACAGCTATTGTTTCATTTTAATGAAAGTGTGATTTTTCAGTGAATTAAATAAAAGCAAAAAATGTTGCTTTTTTAACTATTTGTTGTTTTGCTGTGCAATATACATAACAAATCGTGAATTATTTTTTAACAACTGTTAGTCATGCATAGAGTCCGTTACCAGCACCACTAACTGGTCTAAATCTTAGAAAGAATAAAGTTCCAGCACATTATTGACCAAAATAAATTACTTTATTTGAAATATTTTAAATGATTATCAACATTAATCAAAAAATTTCTTTTATATGAATTTTATGCTTAACATTGATAAGTTATATGGATACCAATAACTAACCATAGGTTTCTTTACATTTAACAGATAATAAACTTGGTGTAAGCCCAGGCAAGAATAGTGTACCAAAAACAGGAATAGTATATCAATTCTGCATTAAATCTTTAAGCCTCTCTTTAACCAAAGTGACTAATCGTTAACACTGTTAACATCAAAACCCAAAGCTTTATTAACTAACAAAAAAAGTAGTTTTTTATTTGACTGCTTAAATATTATATGTACTCTGAGTATTGTTTAAGTGAGTATTTCTTGTTAAAAATAGCCAACCAACCTCCCCCACCTAATCTGTAAATCATATCTATATGTAATAGTTTAAATTATGTAAAATATACATCTGACACACTTCATCTTTACTTTAGTTAATCTTGTGAAATCTTGTATTTTTGTGTCAGTTGATTTGTCTGAGGCCGGGATATTGTCGATGTAATTCTACGCGGGTTGGTATGCAAGAGCCCGTGATTAAAAAAATTTGGGAAAATATGGCTCCGATCTAAGCTGTCGTTCGTTATTTACGGCTTGAACTTTTGAATTCAATCTGCATCCTATTTTCCATATAGTTGAGTTTAAAAAAACCGGTTTTATATTTAATTTGGCAGATTTTCATGGTAGAAATTGCAGCCCATTCCGGGTTTTTATGAGAACAAGACTCAGCATTGAGTCATATTCCCCACTAAAACCAACCAAGGTCGGTTTTACTTTCATTGGGCCTGACTCCTTTAGTTGAACCGTTTCTTATGTCTAACACTGTTTGCAGTATATAGTGAGCTGATTAGTTTCTAGCAATCAATACTTTTTTCATGGCAATGTTAAAAGGTCAAGTACGTTTTGCGTTGATTTTATGTTTGATCAAAAGTATTGTTAAAAGTTTTAAACCATCCTGATTTAACCAAGAGTTCTCATTTTCACTTGGTCCAACGAATTAGGTGATGCATAGAAATGGGTGCATTCTGATTTTTAAAATTCCCTCATGAATTGTGTGTTAACAACCATTTTCTTCGGTTTTTTCTCGGTCTACCATTAAATTTGTTCCTTAGCTGAACAGTGAACCATCGTTCATTTTCTTTGGTTCGTGTTTTTAACTCATTATTTGTTCAGTGAATTCATTTGTTCAGAAAACAGTTTGTGAAGTAAAATCATTTATTCAGCTAAATTATTTGTTCAGTTTAATCGCGTAGTTCAATAAAAGGTTTGATTAGCTAAGGTTAGTTTTCCAGAAATGTTCACAAACAATTTGTAAATTGTTCGTGAACGATTAATTTTGTGAAGGATCAATTTTGTGAAGGATCACTCTTAAGAACGATCAATCTTGTGAACCATCAATTTTGTGTACAAACAATTAAGAAATTGAGAAATTGTTGTTCACAGCCCGAGTAAAATAAGATAAAACAATGTTAACGTTTTAAAATGGTTAGTTTTTTTTGCATAAATGTTTTGTTTCTTGGAAAAATCCAATTTGTTTGTTAATTGTTTGTACATTTTTCTGGAGAATGCGGGCGCCATCGTTCAAGAGAAATTACAGTCGCTTGAAAAATGTCGTATTAACGAAAACTAGATGCAATGTTTATTATGAAATGTATAATCAGAAGTTATTTTGAACAATTGTTGCATACAACGACCACCTTCCTTGTCCTAACCTGGTACTCGGCCAGTAGTTATCCTTTTCATACAAATCTTATCATAAAATAAAAGAATTAAAAGCGATTTTCAAACTGGAGTTTTTTTAAATCAATGTTTTATCAAAAATATCTTCATTAAAAAGGAATTGAGTCTTTGCCACAAACTCAAGTTTTCTAATTCCCAAATCTTTGTAACTGATATTGTAATCCTTTGGTTAAAATACTTAGATTATTTGATCTGACAGAATTTACAGTTTTAAATATCTAAGGTTTCCGATATTGGGTTGCAAAGATAAATGGATTAGAAAATCAGAGCTCGTGGCAAAGACTCATTTCCTTTCTGCTTTTTTCAAAATGAGAAAATTGAATAAATACAAATTTTCAGGGGTCAATATAATTCCCAAAAAAGCTGATTTTCTCGATCCCAAAATAATTTTTTGCTCCCAATTTTGAAAAAAAATGCCCCCAGTTAAATTTTTTTTTCAAATTCCACTAACACATTTGCCCCATTGCCCGCAATTTAAAAAAAAATGCCCCCATTTAAAATTTTTTTTTTCAAATTCCACTAGCACATTAAAAATTTGCCCCCAATTAAAGAATTTGCCCCCATTTCTTTCAAATTCGTCAATCCCAAATGGGATTGAAAAGGGAATTATATTGACCCCTGCAAATTTTGAATAAAAATCTCTTCAGTCCTGATTACTTAAAATTCTTTGCAAAATCTATTTTACTTGTGCCAAATTTAACATCTTGGTACTTTGGTAAGTTTTTATACATGGTTGAGAGGGAGGGGGGGGCTGATAAACATTTCTCCCAGCTTAAACTTAATACACATCTAGAAATGGTTAAAGTCTCACCGAATGTTGGTAACCTTGTGTATGAGTCGATATCTAGGAATAGATATCCCACATTTTTGTAATATTTTCAGAAAAAGACAATACTAAAATACTGCAGTGTAAAGTTGTACGATATGTGTGGTGTATAAAATTTATTTTATTTAGATCTATAAGACAAACATAAAGTTTTATATCCCAGCCACAGTATTTGATCTAAACTTCAAGATGGAAACGATGGTCTAAAATGAATCCTAATTTACAAACATTATTTAAAGAATTGTCCTCAAATGTTGATTATTTTACCCTCCAAAAAATTCCGTAAAATATTAAATATATAATTTTGAAGATTTGTGGAAGAACTATTAATAATTTGTTTTTAGAATTGCTTTCTGCCAAGCCATATCAAATAAACAATTATGCTTACAAAATGTGCAAAAGCTTGGTGAATTAATAAACTGAAAAAGAACAAAGCTTTTGCAACAAATGTTGATTTTCTAATCCCAATATCTTTGCAACCAAAAGTCTTCTACCTAAGGTATTTTAAGCTATGAATTCTGTTGGTCCAAATATTCTAAGTTTGAAATATCAAAGGTCTTTACCATTAGGTTGCAAAGATAAAGGGATTGGATATTTTGAGCTAGTAGTTCCAAGTTAAGCACTAATCTTCAATTCACCAGAGGCCAAATTTAATTTGAGCCGCGGCTTAAATTTAATCCGAGGCTCAAATATGGTTGGTTCCACTTAAAATCGTATTCATTGTTTAAAGAGTTAAGCTGGCGCTGAATTGAAACCGGTTTTCGGCGGATTTAGGCCACGACTTAAATTCATTAAATTCGGACACAGACCTCAAACAAATCAAAATACAAAAGACCTCATGTTGAGCACAATTTTTGAACTTCTTTCTTTGATCCTTTGCCTTATAATCCATAAAATGTTATCACAAGCACAACGAATGTTAAATAAACTATATTTGTAATTTCAAGTGAACCTCCATGCAAAGATGTCAATGCCTGATTCACAGCGCTCGGTAACTCTGTCTCTGTCTGTCTGAATTATAAAGGAATTGAGTCTTTGCCACAAACTCTGATTTTCTAATCACTATATCTTTGGAACAAAATGTTGCAGACCTTAGATATTTTAAACTATGAATTCTGTTAGATCAAATAATCTGAGTTTTAAATATCAAAGGTTTACAACATCGAGTTCTAAAGATATTTGATTATGTTCCAAAGACTCAATTCCTTTGTTAATAATGTTTATAATTTTTGAAATCTGATAATTTCTAGTTTGGGTTTCTCTATAATTTCTACTGCAAAAAAACGTATAGGAATTATCAGAACTAAAGAACTTTAAATAACAACAATATCTTCCACATTAATCATCAAATAAAGGTTTCTGATCGAAAGGTAAATCGGACATTGCCATCTTTACATGGAGAGTCACTTGAAATTATGCTTTAAAAAACATACATAGTTTATTCTCCAGCTCAAGGTTGTGAAAGCCTGGGATAAAAAGTTAGAAAATTATGGAAATTGAATTGAGCTGAGAAGTTTGAGATTAAACACTATTACCATAGACATACGCTTAATATTCATAACCTAGAGAAAAGGTAGAAGAGAATTTTAAAGTTGGATATTTTACTTCAAGTTTCACCAAGAAGGAAACATTACATTGGACTAAATCTTTACAAAAAATAATTGTAGGACAAAATTTTAAAATACTAAATTCTGAAAATGTCAACATTTTTTGATGAAAAATTTGTCTAAACAAAGCGTAAAGTTTTTTGATTTTCTGCTGATGAATATGCAATTTCTATTTTTTATTCGTAAAAATTCCCCCCCCCCCCTAGACTTAACGCCCCCCCTTTCATTTCCTAAAACACCAAAAAAAAAATTTTTTAAATATCAAATTTTAATTGCAATATAAATTTAATCAGTTATCTTTTAATTTTGTAAACAAAATTAACTATTCTTATTTGATATACTAAAAGTACAACAATGTAACAAAAAATTATATTCGATTTTTCATATTTTCATTTTAATGGCTGAGTAAATGTTCCAATTTCATTTGGATTCTGTAAATAATGGCTTCCAGTTTAATTCCCATTAGCTGTGATTTAGTTATGAAGTCGGAGCTAAATCCTCGCTGAGGTATGATTTGGATCAGCTGAAATTTTGCTAGGATTAGAAGTCACGCCTAAGGTCTGATCTAGGTGTGTCCATTGACTAGAAAACTCAGACAGCTTTAACTAGCTACAGCTCAGCTGTCAAGTCATAGCTACAGCTCGAACTGCAACTGGATGAACTACACCGTCATTGTGCTGCAACAAACTGCAATCCAAGTTTAAAACTTAAAATATAAAAAAGACATTGTAATATTAAAAATCATCTTTCGACAAACATCATCGTTCACAGTTAAAATCATATATATAAAACAAATACTTTCTCCGTACCTCAAAACCCCTTATATACTTAACATATCCTCTTACCATAGTGCTCCTCCGTCCTCTCAACAAATTGGTAGAACTCAAGAACTCGCTTAATTCTGAAAGAGCTGGGACTTGAATAACACTGTTTACATAATTCTGCGTGTAACTATATGCTTTAAACTTTCAAAAAAAGATTTATCAATACTAGAAAATTGACAAAATGAAAACACTGAGACACGAATATCAAACTAGAATCTCGCTCCTCTGAGCGGCATGGGTACTGCAGTTTCACGATGTATAAACTTTCAAATCCGTTTCTGTCTGTAATTCGGTTTGGTTTGGCTTAAATACTTCTTCCGGTCCCTGGATTCCCCAAATCCACAGAATCGACATTTTTTAAAAGCTTAAGGCCGTCTTTACAGTATTGTCCTTTGTGGGTTACCCTGTATTAAAAACTCTCTTTATAAATATGCGGCATCGAAAAAACTACGCAAATTCTACGCATTTTGCTTGGTCTTCTTCTCTAATGAATAAAGGCATGTTTGCTTGGACGTTACGTTCCATTCTATTTAATAATTATTACTTTTTAGCCCAAATCCCAACAAATCAATTGTCAAGTTAATGGGTTAGATATGCATACATTTATGCAAAATTATTTCTTAGCTTACGATGAAACAAAAGACGACATTAGCTCACATTTTTTAACGTTTTATATTGGATATATTTGGCATCCTGTTCCTTTCACTGCATAAAATGTCACTCCGTAGCACTTTAAATAAAATATTTGACTAGATCTGAAAATTTTCATTAACGATTATTGACTATTTTCATTCAAAAGAGATTCGTAATTTATTTACAAATTCAGGTTTATTTCACAAAAGATCCTTTTATCTAACAAATTACTAAATGACTTTCTAAATACAATTTAATATTATATATTTTTATTCACTCTTAGCACAAAACATTCACCAGTGTGTTAAATAACTGTGGCATTAATGTTGATTGTTGAACGCTCAAGCAACCATCTTTAAATAGAGAGCCTTGGCCTTGTATAAAAAAATTGGTATAGTTGCAACACGGTTAAACATTGTTTTTAAATTATATATTTGTATAAGTTTATAGAAATTCGAGAAATGTAAAGATCTATTTAGAACTAGCTATTTTATATATTTTAACTTACTTGGATGTTAACAGTCGTATACTTTATCTCTTAGTATATAATCAAATGTCGGAAGTTTAATATCTAGCAATAGCTTTACTGAATATTTATGAATATACAAAATTATCATAATATTTCTACAATTATACAGAATTATCAGAAAAGGAATTGAGTTTTTGCCACAGACTCAAATCTTCTGATCCCAATATCTTTGCAACCTGATGGTGCAAACCTTTGATATTTCAAACTTAGCTTATTTTATCTTTAAGTATTAATAGTTTGAAATATCTAAGGTCTACCACATTGGGTTACAAAGATGTAGAGATTAGAAAATCAGAGTTTGTGGCAAAAACTCAACTCCTTTCTACAATTTTAGAGAAATATCCGAATATTTCTTCAATATTACAGAATTATCTGAATATTTCTTCAATTTTACAGAATTATCTGAATATTTCTACAATTTTACAGAATTATTAGAATATTTCTACAATTATACAGAATTATCAGAATATTTCTATAATTATACAGAATTATCATGTAGTAAATCCCGAGTTTTATTTGATTTAACTAAAAGAACTCTTTCCTTTCTTACGTAATAAATTGCAATAATTAACTCTCATAATAATATTTATTGATCTAAGCTTATTAATTCTTGTTTAATCAGGAGATCAGTATTCGGTCCCAAGCTCCACCTTCTGTACTCCAGCGGATCACTAACTATGCTGAAGAGGCGGCCTGGTACTTCCTTAGGTTCCCTTACTGTTCCATGATCTTCATTAGATCCCTAAGTTGATACTGTATCTGCTCTAAGGTTCCTTCATTTCCAATTGATGAGGATTCATCTGCCTCCAACCCTGGTGGAGCCTCATTCTCTACTTCAGATTCATCCTCGAGGCCAGGGACATCATTCGGATCTACTCTGTTATCCCCCTTCTGGGGTTCACCTTTCTCCGTCTCTCCTTCAAGATCTCCAGAGCTCTCAGATACTTCAGCATCAGACTGAGCAGGAATCCATACACCAGGATCATCAGGGTCATCTTCGGAGGATGAGATGGTTATAACCTCCATTGCAGCTAAAGTAACCTCTGTGGTATTGTTAGAGATATTTCTAGCTTTCAATATACCTAGATAATCAATGCTTATTTATCCTTTTAGTCATAAAGAGTTAGTATCCTTCATATAGCTTTACGGAGCTATTTGTTTTATTTAGCTTTGTGTAGCTAGATATCCTATTTAGCTTTGCGGAGCTATTTACTTAATTTAGCGTTGTAAGCTATGTTTCTTATTTAGCTTTGCCAGCTTGGTAGCTTATTTAGCTTTGCAGAGCTATTTACTTTATTTAGCTTTGCAAGCTATTTATCTCATTTAGCTTTGCAGAGCTATGTTTTGTATTAAGCTTTGCAGAACTATATATTCTAGTCTGTGTATACTGAGCTAGATTTCTATAACTAGCTATACAGAGTTCGATCTTATTAAGATTAATGTTATTTATGAATGAGTAAATGTTGGGAGCTGCACTCACCTATAAGAAGATAAGATTATGTTATATCTTTCTTCTACTTAGGTTTTGTGTGCACTGAGGTTCCCTTTTGCTTTGGTTCGTTTATATAGAGAGCGGCAACATGTTCTATATATATAAAGAAAAAGAAAAGGAATCAAAAAGAAAAAGGCATAGAAAAATTATCTGGTTTAATCCACCTTACAGTGCAAATGTTCAGACAAATGTTGCAGCAAAGTTCCTGTCAATCATTGATAAGCATTTCAAAAACACCGACTTAGGAAAATATTTCAATAGATCGAATGTTAAAGTGTCCTACAGCTGCATGGGCAATATGGAGTCGATAATTGCGGGACACAATAGAAAGATAATCAGACAAGAAACAGAAAAATCTACTACATCAGAAAACAAGAAAGAGTGTAATTGCCGAGTTGGTGAATCAAGATGTCCTTTAAAAGGCAAATGTTTAACTCAGTCAATTATATACAAAGCAAAAATATCAACAAATGATGAAAGTTCAGTCTACATTGGACTAACCTCTAATACCTTCAAGGAGAGGTTCTTGAATCACACTAAATCTTTCAATCTCAAGAAATATGAAACCAGTACTAGCCTTTCAAAATACATATGGAAACTGAAATCTGAGGACAAACCATTCAACATAGATTGGAGTATAGAAGCATCTGCACCTGCATATAATCCAGCCTCTAAAAACTGCAGATTATGTACAATGGAGAAAACAATTATTCTGTTTAGAGAAGAAAAAAAACCCGTTAAACAAGAGAAGTGAACTGTTGGGAAAATGTAGACATAGAGCAAAATACCTTCTGTCTGCAACCATTAAACAACCAAACCAGAAGATACCAACTGGCCAGGGATAATGTGAAGACTCTCATGTGTTACTGCAATTTCCTTAGTTATTTTTTATTAAGTAAAGTTTTTGAAATTGTCAATTAATTTCTTGAAAATCCGTTAAAAAAATTTAGAAAATCCATAATATTTGTCGTAAAACATCAGTTAACCCATGTTTATTGACTGATGAGGATCAAGAGATCTGAAACAATTTGTATTAATAAATATGAAAACTGAGAAGCTGTTCTGATTATTGCTTTATAGTTATATATATATATATCTATATATATACTAAAGTATTCCTAATCCATTCTAGATTACAACAATCAGAATATTTCTACAATTTTACAGAATTATCTGAATATTTCTACAATTTTACAGAATTATTAAAATATTTCTACAATTTTACAGATTTATCAGAACATTTCTACAATTTCACAGAATTATCAAAATATTTTAACAATTTCACAGAATTATCAGAATATTTCTACAATTTTACAGATTTATCAGAATATTTCTACAATTTTACAGATTTATCAGAATATTTCTACAATTTTACTGAATTTCTAAAATTTCACAGAATTATCAGAATATTTCTACACTTTTACAGAATTATCAGAATATTTCTACAATTTTACAGAATTATTAGAATATTTCTACAATTTTGCAGAATTATCAAAATATATCTATAATTTTGTCAGAACTTTTACCAATTTTACATTTAACACAATTCTAAAAGATTGAAAGAAATTTTTAAAATTTTTTGAAAACAAGGATTGAAATTTAAGTTAGTAAAAAGGGTGTTTTTCTAAATATGTTGATAGACCTTGGAACGTAAACGACTAGAACATTCATTAAAATAATTGTAAAAATAATAATATAAGTTTGTTTTGTAATAAACTGGAGTAATTTTATAAATATTTGATGTTGAAGGAAATGTATTTAAAGTAGAATAAGTCAGTCCAAAGTTTTGACATGAGTAAGCTCCAAGCTCTTAAACTTTCTACAATTTTCTTTCTTTCTTTTATACTTAAAAAAAAATTTTGAATTTTGAACAATTTTGAACATAAAGGCAAACAGAGCATTATGGCATTGTTTAGGCATAAATTTAAAGGAAAGAAGACGCAAAGCGCCCTGAAAGCCTAAGAGTAACCGATAGGGTCCTTTTTTGGACCCTTTTGGTTACAACTTTAGTTTTTAGGTCACGACCTATAAATCTGATTTCCAAAGAAAAATGGCAATTTGAATAGCAATGGTTAACAGATAAATTGATTATACACCCTGAAAGCCTGGTACAAATATAATAGATAACAGGGGCGTACGAAAGCATTAAAAAAAATATTGATAACTTTTTTAACTTTGTAAACTATTCGATCATATAGACACTTCCATATTAGAAGTGTTAATAAATTATTTATGTAATTTTCTTAAGTGGGCTCATCCGACACTCCTTCTTAATACTGTGGTGCTCAGGGCTTCCAATTCGTTGAAGGTTTCCACCCGCTTTTCCTGTTTCCTTCATATTTGGTATTCTGATGTATGGTTCTTCACTGTGTCCCCTAGGATACAATTTAGAACTGTCCATTGTTTACAATGTCCACAACTTGTTGATTTATTGCTCCTAGGAGTCTGTAGTATTCTAGGTTCCAGTGCTGTGAATTACTTTAGTCTTTAAGAAAAGATTATTATGTCTTCAGGTCACTACAGTAAAAGAAAATATAAGTCTTATTGTTTATGTTCATATATATTTTGATTCAGAATTATAAAGATTTTTTGCGTGAGGAAACACATACTTGCTATTATACAAATAGAGAAAATAGTAATAGAGAACTTAACTTGATTTGAGATCTAATTCTATTCTTACAAGAGGTGATGACATTGTAAAAATTCCTTTGTTAAAAAAACAGAAGTTACAATAAATCTGCATCTGATGATTGAATATAGGTTGAAAGTGAAGGCTCTTCGATTAAAGAGCTATAGTGGTTGGAACTTTAGTGTTTAGTATCGTTAATCTTGAATACTTGATCTCAAAAATATAAAATAGACACTTTTTAATTCAAAGAAAATACTTGATCCCTCAATTAAAATGAATGGGAATCAATGCTTGATCCCTCGATTGAAATCAATTGTAATCAATGTTTGATCCCTCAATTGAAATCAATTGGAATTGATGCTTGATCCCTCAATTGAAATCAATTGGAATTCATGCTTGATGCCTCAATTGAAATCAATTGTAATCAATGCTTGATCCCTCGATTGAAATCAATTGTAATCAATGTTTGATCCCTCAATTGAAATCAATTGGAATCAATGTTTGATCCCTCAATTGAAATCAATTGGAATTAATGCTTGATCCCTCAATTGAAATTAATGGGAATCAACGTTTGATCCCTTAATTGAAATCAATTGGAATTAATGCTTGATCCCTCAATTGAAATCAATCAGAATTAATGCTTGATCCCTCAATTGAACTCCATTGTAATCAATGCTTGATCCCTCAATTAAAATCAATTGTAATCAATGCTTGATCCCTCAATTGAAATCAATTGGAATCAATGCTTGATCCTTCAATTGAAATCAATTGTAATCAATGCTTGATCCCTCAATTGAAATCAATTTTAATCAATGCTTGATCCCTCAATTGAAATCAATTGTAATCAATGCTTGATCCCTCAATTGAAATCAATTTTACATAGTAATAATTTTATTCAACCCACATAAACCTGTCTCGTCAACATCAACTTATTTTATGCATTAAATGTTCCACTACTTCATTGATTTTCAAACCTACTGCTAATGGAATGCTATCCTTTTATAAATAATGTAGTTTTTTTTCCTTCTTATCCTGAAATGCAGTCTTATCAATACTTGAATATAAACGTAACATCAATTGTAACAGGAAAAAACGATAAAATGTATCCGTTTGATTTTTTATTAATTAATTTAAGAATATATGTACACGATAGTATCGTAAAATAGTTGTATTAAATACATGTGAACAATTTTGTACAATTAATATAATCTCGATACGGAGATAATAAATATCTAGATCTGAAAAAAAAGAAATCAATTGTAATCAATGCTTGATCCCTCAATTGAAATCAATTGTAATCAATGCTTGATCCCAAGCAACACAATTCTTGAAATTTGATTTACCGTGCAGGCAGAAAGGAAGGAGACTAATCTCAGTTCTATATCAATAATTTTTAATTTCCTCACTATAATAAACGTAATGTTTGGTATAGATCTTTTTATAGGTTTAAGAATGTAAATGCTCGTGAATAAAATCAGCATCTGAGTGGGGGGAAACTATCCACCATGTTAAAGAAAAGTATAAAAACCGAGTAGATATCATATTCCTTATCTAAATTTAGCTTGTCTGACATCTTCTTTGTTTGTTTGTTTGTTTGTATCAAATAAACATCAACTTTGGGGAGGAAAACTCTACAAGGTCCCAGAGAAGGTTATATAGCCGTGTAAAAGTTACATGAAAATGTTTTAAAAACTAGAAATTGTTTTAACTGTTAAAATTCCGCCAATATAAGAAGGTGATATGTGAAATTAATCATTGTTTTTATGACTCTACAAAGAATAGAAATAGAGGAAACCTGTCGCGAAAAATGAAAGGGGGTAAAGGCTGACAGTGAAAAATTATCAATGGTGATCGCTACATATCTTACTTCTATCTGTTGCGTCTATATAAGGAGAAAATTATTAAAAACAGCTCATAAAAATTCAGGAAGAAGCAACATTCTACTCAGATCGTTAAAAAATCAATTTTAGTAGCGATAACCATCTATATTTTTTCGCCGTAATCTTATTCCCCCTTTCATTTTTCATGAACACTCACTTTAAAATTAATATTTCTAACAATTTATTAAATACATGTCTACTCAGATCTGACAAACTTTGATGTTTAACATTTGTAGGATTCTCATAATATTTTCCATCCAGCATTTCTTATATTTTTGCAATATTATTTTATACTGCTAAACACATGCAATAGTTTGAAGATTCCATCATTTCTTATATTTTTGCAATATTATTTTATACTGCTAAACACATGCAATAGTTTGAACATTGCAAAATGTTAAAATAATAACTGCATTACTAAACTTTTAAAGTATGTTTTCAGCGCACTAAATAATAATGAATCTGTTTTACTTGTCATGCTAGATATTTCTAAAGCTTACGACTGTATTGATTGATTACAAGATACTTCTACAAAAGCTTGAAAACGCAGGAATTAGGGAAAACACATTACAATGGTTTGAATCTTACTTACGTGGCAGGGGGCAAAAAGTCGATATAAATGGTACTTTCTCAGACCTATTTTAAATATTAGAGAAGGGTCTTGTTTAATGATCAAGTCTAAGCTGTTTACTGTTTATTATCTATGTAAATGACTCTTGAATACTCTTGCAGACACAATAAATAGAATTAGAAAAAATAACTTGTTAGTACATGTTTAATAAACTTACTATTAACATTGAGAAAACTGATGCAATTTTATTTTCAAATTCTCTAAATGCACAAAACGACTGTCCTGATGCTTTCTTTGAATAAGGAGAATCTACACGAAAAATTGAAAAATAAAAGAAACAGATTCAGTTAGATTCTTGGGAATATGGCTGGATACAAAATTGAACTTTTATGACTATTTTAAAAAGATATACATGCGGTTAAATTTTTCACTTCATGATATGAAAAAAAAAAATATTAACCATGAAATTGCTCTATTACTCCATATTCCACTATTATTTAGAATTTAGTTCAACACTCGAATGATAACTTCAAACAAAAATATTGATAAGATCATTGCAAAAGAAAGCTATCCGTCTTTTGATGGGGTTACTTAGAATAAGTCACACAGCAGAAGCTTTTTGGGCTTTAAGCATACTCCCCTTCAGAAAATTAGGAATTTTTAATGTTATAAAATTTTTATTTCAATTGAAAGGAGATCAATTACCCCCAACATTTAAAAAAGATCAAAAACGCAAATCTTAGAAACAGAAATGATTTTTATTCCTAGAATAAAATCTATTAAAATTGGACTGCTCCCCCCTCACAATTTCAGTAAAATATGGTATGAAAATAAACGACACTTTTCTAAGCTTTCAACTATCAATCTTATTTCGAATTTTTATCAGAATTTAATAGAAGATTTTATCAGCAGAACAAATGTTTTAATTCCAACACATGCTATGTTTGCAAAAGAATCGAAGAAAGCAAAGACTTTACAAAGAAGAGAATAAAAAGATTAAAAAGAATAAAAGATATAATCAAACAAAAAGGATGTCAAAAATTAGCGCGAATTAAAAAGATGCTTAAAAATTCCCATTTTTCATAGAACCTATATCTCTTTTACACTCTGTAAAGCTTTACTTTTTTTTAACATTACAAGTAAATCTATCATTTTTATTTGTAAAAGTTGTTAGTTCATCGTCGAAAAATACTAACAATCCACCACCAATTTATATTAAATATAGTGTAAACAATGAATATGTAACTTTCGTTATCCTTTCCTTTTCCTTTTATTTATATTTTTGTATTTTTTTTAGGATTGGGGGGAAATTTTCCCACAACCTCTACTTTTAGAGGTTTTTAAATATTTTCTCCTGAAACACTTAATTTTGAATGTTTTGTTATATTAAATAAATAAATATTTTTTTACTTTTTTTACAAAAAAATACTTAGATCTACAATTCACATATCTAACAAGATTTTTAACAAATGTGTTACTTAACATTTGTCCAAATTAGTTTTTCTTGCAAACTTTTCTAAACCTCCCTAGAACCCTTTAAGTTTGATGTCATTCAATTGAAAAGCACCCCGCCCCTCACCTTATGTTTTTGCTGCCAAATACAAATACAATTGGAGATTTTTTTGTATTCTTAATCCCTCCAGATCGTCTAGATAGAACTATAATCCGCACATTTTGGGATTCTGATAAAAAATAGTCTTAAATATCTCTGAAACAACCTAGCATATTCTATAATGAGATTTTTTTTTTAAATATAGACATATCAATACCAGCCACGTGTTGCGCAGTTTTAGAGAATTGCCATCTATTCCCGATAATAAATAAATGACAAGGTTAAGTAACGTAAATCTTTATTAATAAATACAATCTTCTTAGAAAGGGTTCCGATCAGTTCACAGATTGATAACAGCACAGCGGTTTCAAAAACTAAATAAACATAATGTTAGTGTATGTAGCAAATTTGAGCAATAACGTTGCTATATTAGCAATGTTGGCAGTTAAGCAATACATGCTTAACCCAACACAGGGTTAGACTCATGTATTAGCAATGATGGCTAACCTAAGATTAGACTTCTGTTATTGTTTATCAATAAAAGCACTAAATGTGCTTTTTGCTTAGCTTCTCAGCAATTTAAGTGAAAAGTATCTCTTTAGGACTCTGTAGACTATTTGTATTCAGTCTAGATAAATGTTAGGGAATTCTAATTCATGACAATCACCCTATTATCCCATGAATTATCAGTCATGGACTTAATTGCTATTAAATAGCAATAATTGTGTGTTATCCAATTACACACTAAATCAGCAATTAAACTTAGTTTATGGCAATAAGTTTGCTTTTACTTTATTGGAGCAATAATCTTGCCAATAAAACGGTTAAAAGGAACTAGTCCGAACTGAGCAATTTAACTCTATTTTGCTTCTATTACAGCAATCAGTTGCATTAAATGCATTACTTGGCAGAGAATAAAAAGTTTATCCTTACTTGTTTCGCTGATCGGGGTTGAACAGAGCTAGGGTAGATCCAGCAGGGTCTTGAGCAATAAGTTTGCTTAAGGATAGCAATAAGTTTGCTTAAGGATACTGCTGAACCGATATAAACCACAATGCACGCTTGCTAAATTAAAAGTATATAAAGTGCAAGAACAAAAAGATAAAATATAACCCAATATGCACTGCTCAAATAAGAATTTAGTTTAATAAGAATATTGAAAAAAGTTTAAAGAAACAAGAAAATCTTCCAAATTTAAAAGTTTTAGACCGGATCAAAAAACGACGCTTTTGGCATCAATGGGTTAATAACTATTTCACTGTTTAAAAAGATTTCACTTGTAAATAAAGCCGTAAATAGAGCCTTTAATATAAAATTCTACCTCAGATCCGCCGATTTCACAAACTAAATCCAACTAAAAAATGAAAGAATTCCAAATTATTAATTAAAATATATTAACAATTTTAACCAATTTGACTTTAGGTGGAAAAATTTGCTCAATCTTTCTAACCTGGTAGTGAGACCAGATGGCCAAGAGTACTGCACAGAATTTAGTGCAAACTGGTTTAAAGTTGTAAACAAACAGAATATGTAAAAAATATTGAGAATATTATTATTCAGAACCAAATCACGAATTTAATCAAGCTAATTATGGGATTGCTCTAACCTTACAAAATTCGCTAAGGGACTGTTCTCAATTTTCAAAACCGCGTTACAACAACATTTAACAAATTATTGAGAACCATTAAATAAATTACACAACACCACGGATCTCAGGATTTAAACAATGATTCTTATTTTAAACTATTCTCTCAATTTCATTGCAATTGCGTCGGTTGTTTCTTTAATATTTTTCCGGACACTGGATAAATGATCTCATTTCAAATACATTTATATCTTGATTATATATAAACTTACATTGAGTATTGGAAAAACTAAATTCACACTTTTAGCAAGAACTTTTAAGGTAAATCTTAATTATATATATTTTCAGAAATTCTTTCCTCTTACTGGAAAAATTATTAACAAAGTTTAAGAGTAAACTTTGTTGCCAGATTTATTTAATTTCTAAGCTGTTAGAAAATATAATTGTTCATCTCTTTACATAGATAGTGAAGAACTATGTCAGTTTTATTTGTTTAAGCAATCCCCTTATTAAATATTTCTGAGATTTAATTAAAAGTTTTGTTGAGAATTTGAACTTTACTAATAGCTACCTGAATAATAGAAACTTTATAGCTTGTTCTACAAAAATTGAAACAATCTCAACCTAGGCGGAACTAGCGGAATGGGCGGAAGCGCTCCCCTAAAATTAAAATAAAAACTTGTTATGAACAACAGACGAACGGGCAGAAAACAGTTTTTTGTAAAATAGCTATTAAAAATATGATAAATGGCTCTGATATATTGTTTTTAAACAATCATTTTAATTTCAGAAAAAAAAAACATTTCTGCTAAATATGAATTTACAGCTAGCTCACAACATTATGTATAATATTTACACAGAGGCATTTAGCTTTTGGTTGAGAGAGCACCATATCAACATCGACTAAATTTGATGTCCGCAGCATAAACTTTTATATGCAAGTTTTAAAGCTTGACTTAGGGTGAACAAATTGTATATATTTTTCTCTTCACACTATACAGTATCTTTTTATGTAAAATAGTAAAATGTTTGTTTGAATAGACTTTTATATCAAAAATTTAGTTTCCCGATAAAATTGACCAATTGCAGGTAAACGGCGTGGCGCTTGGCGGGAGTAACTATGAGTAACCTGGGCAGCGCCAGGCAATTTTGTTTTGTGGATTACAGGAGAATCCAGGGACCGGAAGAGGTATCTGAGCCAAACCAAACCGTTTCCAGACAGAGGAATGGAGTTGGAACTTTCCGCAGCTGATTGGCGCGGTTTTCTAGTTTGGTATTATTTTATTTTGACATTATATGTCATTCTGTTGATTCATGGTTTCAAGAAAGTTGAACCATATTTTCTCGCGCAAAGTTAGTTAGATCGTGTTATTCAAGTCTTGGTTCATTTCAGAATTAAATGATATATGCTTGAGTTCTGCCAGTTGTTCAAAGGACAGAGGTTCACTACAGTAAGAAGCTGTAGATTGAGAACAGGGTTTTCATGATCTTTGTTGAACATGAATGGGGTCTCCTGATGGACATGGATTGCATTTTTGTATATATGTTTTTAAGTAGTAACTGTTATAATTTTAGTACTATAACGTACTTTTCGTAGTTTTGTAGTTTAGAATATTTTGCAGCGAAAATGACGATCGACTTCATCTGAACTGCAGTTCCCCGGGAGTTACGAACTTACGAGACCTGTGTCGCCGTTGAGTGTTGAGGTAGGAAGTTTTAGATTTCTGGGATTATTCATTTTTTTCTCTCCTTCGTCAATTGTTGACGAAACAAATTTAGGCAGTACACTATAATGGGTTAAAAAAATAGAAGAGTTGTATAGACACATGATTGGTTTCAGATTTGAAATTAAAGGCTTGTAAGGGGTTAATCATTTTAAAATTTTTACTCAACACAAAAGAAGCTAAATTCACAAAAAGAAAGATATGTTTATCAATTTCAGTAAAACATGTTTAAATGGGTGTTCGGAAAAAAATATAAGCGGATATGACCTGAATCAAAATCAAAATTGGATTTTTCTATCTATCTGTAGCGTCAATGAGAAAATGGTTTCCCAAAATGTAAATTCTAAAAGATGCATCATACCACTCAAAGGGTAAATCATTGAACTATTACAACGAATATTTTCAAATTTACTGGTATTCGAATATATTAGAAATAATTTGTGCAACTCGTTTGCATTAATGAATTTATCTAATATAAAAACGATTGTTAAAAATTATTTGAAATACTACTTTTTTCCAAAACTTCATCGGAAGGTTATGATTAACGAAAACTTTAGGACTGTGCAAGCTTGGAATCAAAGCTTTTTTTTACAATTTCAGGATAAATGCTACAAGTCTTAATTTAGTCAGGCATATAAATAGTTGTTACCTGCCTGGTTTTATTCTTGTACAGAAAAATCTGTGTTCCCCCTTTATCCATGAGAACTAGCATATGTTCTACTTATTATATTTGTACGGAAATATATCAAATATATTCAGTATTAATGGACAAGAAGTTATAACAATAACCATAATATATATTTAAAAATATAATTTTTCATCAAAAAAGGCCGGGAGGGGGGGGGTCTGAATCCATGAATTATGATTGTATCCTATATTCTGTATCATGTATTTATAATCTATATCATGTATCATGTATTATGTATCCTGTCTCCTGTATCATATATTGTATATCCTGTATCTTATCATGCATCATGTATACATTATCCTATCATATCATATATTATCATATATCATGTATCCTTTATTCTTTATCATATACCCTGTATCCTGTATCCTGTATTCTTTCTGTATCCTGTATTATGTAGCCTGTATCCTGAATGCTGTATAAAGGTTTTATTCTAGCATATTTTGCTTTAAATGAAAATAGTTTGCATGAATTTAGATTAAAAAAAAACCAAGAAAAATGTTAATCCTACGTTTTACAACATTTTAAGTCTTTTTAGAAAAATTTAGATTTTTGATGTAATCTTTATAAACCTTTCACCTAGTTTGTCATTTTTGAATAATTTACTGCCTTCTAATTAACATACCAATAATTCCCCCAAGAGGGAGACGTAAGTTATTTTACGTCCCTTGGCACAATTAAGTAAAATAATTACCCGCTCTGCGATGTTTTCGTGAAAGATTCGCGCATTTTCATCTGAAAAGACAATAAAATTGTTCATAACTACTTTTTTGGGAAATTAAAATGTTTACTTAACCACGGGTGCCCTCGACCAATTTTGCCCACAAAACATCCCTCGCTGCGCGCTGGATGTTTTGTAGGCAAAATTTCTCTTGGCAACCCTTGCCAAAGTTAAATTCCCTGTAAAGTAGTTATAAAAATTATTATCTCCTGAAAATGTATAACACTAAAAAGAAAACTCTTCTTGATAATCCAAAGATATACGCACATCTAAAACGAGTGTTCTAGACTTGAGTAGTATTTGAAATTTTAATTAAAATCAGTAAAAGAGAGTTATCTTTAACTGTGAAATAATGCTCCTAATAATACTATGAAATGTAACGGTGAAAATAGTCCGAACCCTGATGTGAAAACTTTTGTAGCTGTACTGCTTGATCCCAATTTCCACTAGAGAAACTATTAAATTAAGGGTTTAACAACTAAAATGTTAAATAAACATTGTTCATGGAAGAAATAAGGTATTCAACGTCTAAATGGATGAACCATCAGGAAGGGGACAAGATTACTGAGTGCTAAACTTAAATCCTTAAGTTTTAAACGTCTCTCTCTCTCTCTCTCTCACTCTCTTTTTATATTTAAATATATATATAGGTATGCATATATTATATATATATCACTGTGATTTAAAATTAAATTTAAACAATTGTTTTATAGTGCTAAAATCAAAGAGAATAGAATATTATATGCAGTAGAGTACATTAATACAGTATGTTCCCTAGCCTATCCATTTAAATTTCTAATTTTTTAAAGCTTTTAAATAAACTTTATAATGAATTAGATGAATAAAAAACAGTATTTGATTCATAGTTATAACGGAAAATCATCGTTTGTAAAGTGAAAGGCATAGAGTCTATGTGAAATGATCATTGGTCAATTATGAAACCAGACTATTTCATAATTTGGTTTTCCTTTAATATTAATTTTAGATTTTCTATAAAATGATATTCCAGGGCCCAACAGGTTATATAGCATAAATACGTGAAGTACACCTGCAGTATGGAAACAGTACAACAAAATGGCCGTTTTACACTTTTTTCTAGTAAATTCCTCTCTAATTTATATTCTATTCTCTTTGGCTAAAATGTACATGTATGTACTGTACAAGGGCTACAGACAAGCATAAGTGAATTAGAGCGGTAAATCTAAGCCAAAGGTGTTGTGACACTTCCAAATCTACTCTGTCATAAAAATTTATGAGACTGTGAGCTTAAAAACTCAGCGTTGCCATGGATGTTCATTGCTACTCCTGCCGTTTACACGCGCTTGGTTGTAAATTTAGATTTATATAATAATTAAATCTGAAAATCAAAAATGCAGCAGAACCCTTTTTTATTAGAAAAGATCACAATGTATAAAAGAAAGTATGGACAATGCACAATTCACATAAAGTTTCTTGGAAAATATTCTCTTGAGCAATTTCTATTATTTAATTGTAAAAAAGTTTAAATTGAATTTTCAACAACAAAAAACTTTTCTTTTCCTTTTTGCTGAGAGTTCTTTTATTAAGTTTAAATAACTTACCTTTAAATCACACCATGAACTGTTCATAAGTATTTAATTCACACCATGAACTGTTCATAAGTATTTAATTCACACCATGAACTGTTCATAAGTATTTAATTCACACCATGAACTGTTCATAAGTATTTAATTAACACCATGAACTGTTCATAAGTATTTAATTCACACCATCAACTGTTCATAAGTATTTAATTCACACCATCAACTGTTCATAAGTATTTAATTCACACCATGAACTGTTCATAAGTATTTAATTCACACCATGAACTGTTCATAAGTATTTAATTCACACCATCAACTGTTCATAAGTATTTAATTCACACCATCAACTGTTCATAAGTATTTAATTCACACCATCAACTGTTCATAAGTATTTAATTCACACCATGAACTGTTCATAAGTATTTAATTCACACCATCAACTGTTCATAAGTATTAAAACAGTCAGATTAAAGTTACTATAAAAAAATTTATTTTGGCCATTCCGTTGTGCCATTTAGTTGGAATAAAAAAAATAAAAAAATATTAGTTTTTAATGCAAAAATTCAACTTGGTAACTCGAGTCTTTAAATGTTGATGAATAATAAATTTCATCAAACAAAATTGAAGAATAATGCTACTAAGTTGAATTTGGTTCAGGCACTGCAAACTAACTGCAGTAGAATTAGGTCAATTCAATTGACTTTACCATTGCAACTTTGTGACTCCGTTGCTCCACTAGTTCTGATTTTATGCACAGGATTAAGAACAGCAAATTTTGTAAGATAAAATTTTACATTTTTTAGACTGTGAATAAAGTTTGCAATTCAGCTTAGATCGTAATTTTAGACCAAGTGCGGGTAAACGGCGTGAGTAACTATGAGTAAACTGGGCCGAGCACTGCGTGGGTAAACGGCGTGAGTAACTCTAGAGTAACTTGGGCCGAGCACTGTGTGGGTAAACGGCGTGAGTAACTATAGAGTAAACTGGGCCGAGCACTGTGCGGGTAAACGGCGTGAGTAACTATGAGTAAACTGGGCAAAGCATTGTGTGGGTAAACGGCGTGAGTAACTATGAGTAACCTGGGCGGAGCACTGTGCGGGTAAACGGCGTGAGTAACTATGAGTAACCTGGGCCGAGCACTTTAGCTAGTATTAGATATATTTCAACTAAAATATCCTGACTTAGGGGAATAGGACGAAGCAAACTTTTGACAGGTGTAAGCTCCCTCCGTTAATAAAACTTAAACTTTTACCTTTCTCTCTTAATTCAAGTAATTTTGTCAACATCCATATTTTAAGTTTAGAACAAGAGTACATTGCTTTTTTAAGAAACAAAGGAATTGAGTTTTTGCCATTGAGATTTTCGAATCCCCATATCTTTGCAACCAGATTTCGTATTTGAAATATAAACAAATCTAAATATATAAATGTTTGAGTTATCTTCAAACGAAATAAGATACTGACTGTTATATAACGTAAAGTAAATGACACGTACGAGAATTAAATCGTTTATGTTTTCAATCATAACTTCTCTTAATAAAGAGCTATTCAGAAGAACAGAAATGTTTTGAATTTTTTAACATGTAACAGATAGATTTTTCATACTTGTGCAACAAAACTAGAGGAGTAATAAAGTCGTTGCAAAAGATTAAATTGATCAACTGAGATTTAAAGTGTCTAGAAAATATGGATCCATTATTGTTAAACTAAAATCTGAACCCTTTCATCCTCAGGTTAGAACTATTGGTTGAGATATCTTTGTCTAGAAAATATGGATCCATTTATGGTAAAGTAAAATCTGAACTCTTTCATCCTTAGGTCAGAACTATTGATATATATATAAAATATATATTGGAAAACAGAATTCTCCACCAAAACGAGGGATTTAAGAAAATAGTGAACATAACAAAAAGCTTTCAGGGGGCTTTCTACCTCATTTTATGTAATTCTGTTTATCTTATAACTGTTGATTTTTAAGCAGCCATTTTTTTATTGTATCTACTCCATTAAAAACATTTTTTATTGTATCTACTCAGTTAAAAACATTTTTTTATTGTATCTACTCCGTTAAAAACATTTTTTTATTGTATCTACTCTATTGAAAACATTTTTTTTATTGTATCTACTCCAATAAAAACATTTTTTATTGTATCTACTCCATTAAAAACATTTTTTTATTGTATCTACTCCATTAAAAACAATTTTTGCGGATTACTCTGTTCAACTTCTAGAATTTTAAAAACAAAATTTTTCGAAGAAAATATTTTTAATTTCAACTTCATCTAATTTTAGCCCGAACAGTTGAGTTCAGTATTGAGTACAAATAAACAAACCATTGCACAGTACACAATTGATCAGCATGTATAAGTTCCAAGGATTTTTAAAATAAATGCTTGAATAAAACTTGATAGTACAATGAGAACAGAAAGATATATTAATCTAAAATGAAAACATACCTCGAGGCCTAAACTACTAAACTACTAAAGTTAAAGTAGAGAACTGAAAGTGAAAATATAATTAAAAAGTTGGCTTTAGAACTTCTAGTTTAGCCTGTATTTATTAAAATATAAAATTACATTGTTTGAATTTGTCGAAATTAAAAGCCACTTTAATCGCTAAGGTGGTGGTCGAACAGTTCTTTAAACTTTACAAATAATATTTTTTTCTGGTTAAAAGATTGTGATTCATTTTTTTGTTTAAAAATGTAAACACTTTTTGAATTATTGTTTGCAGTACGTTCACATTTGTAGTGTCTTCTATATAACTATATATATAATGTTGTAATTTGTCCGATCATAACTCAGGAACCCCTGAACCGACTTTCCTCATATTTTGATGGGGAACTCGGAAGAGCCACGAAAATGTTCTTAGCTTGCATTCTTGAGATTCTAACTTGAGTTTGTCGACTTTAATTTTTGAAAATTTGGTTCCCGGTAAAAATCGACCAAGTACGGTTAAACGGCGGGAGTAACTTTGAGCACCCTGGGCAACGCAGGGTTCCAAAGCTAGTATTTAAATATTTCTTGAATTAGTAAAAAAAACCTAAATACATTTCAACCCCCCCCCCTAAGCTCCCTNCAAACCCCCCCCCCAGCCGTTGAAGGGTTAAGCCTGAAAATGTCTAATCTGAGTTATACACTTACAAGGATTAAAATTAAAAACTGCTGAGGTCTAGAAATAATAAAGATTTTTATTTCATCTTTTTCATCTTCATTGTTATAATGACTAGAAATACATATATTAATATATTTGTTCAGCGCAGAAAATGTTCTTTCATATTTTATAATTGGACTTTTCTGAATTAAAATGAACTATAATCATAATTTCAATTAATATGTCTATTTTATCTAGATTTAAAATTGTATTCTGTAGAAGTAGTTTGCTTTTATCAAACATGCAAATTTGTTATCCAAGGTGAAAATATAAGGCAAAAACTTTCCAAAAACTGTCGTTTTAAAAACCCAAAAACGATAGGAAAAAAATAAGAAAGAGAAGAAATAGAATAAAGAGAAGAAATAGAAGAAAGAGAATGAAGAAAGGAAAAAGAGGAAAGAGAGGAAAGAGAGGAAAGAGAGAAAAGAGAAGAAAGAGAAGAAAGAGAAAAAAGATGTTTGCCTTATATTTTCTTCTAAGGTAACCTGATGGATTTAACCTTTTACATTTCAAACTTAGGTTTTTTGATCTAACAGAATTTGTAGTTCGTAAAAAATTATAGGTTTACGACATCAAGGTGCAAAAAGGATCGTTATTTATAATAAATAATTTTCTGAATTTTCTCCTATCCTGAGTATTGAGTTATGTATCAATATTGAGGCCCACCATAAATTATGTTGTACATTGTTCATATAGCTAAAAATGTGCCCATTAGTAATACATAAATCATGTATTGCGATTAACCCAATCAATATACATATGTATATCTATATATAAATTTGGCTTGTCTGTCTGTTTGTTTGGGTGTTTGTTTGTTTGTTTGTATCCAATAAACGTCAAAACGGCTGAACCGATCGGGCCCAAATTTTTTGTGGGACATCTAGGGACCCCAGGGAAGGTTTATGAAAAATCAAAATTTCAAATATTTGTCTCCATCAAAATTCGATCGTCATTAAATTTTTAAAAATTTAATGACGATCGAATTTTTTTTATAAAAACCGCGAATTATTTTTGTTTTGTTTTACGATGTACACAAAGAGAACATGTTCACAACTAATTTAGAAGATGGGCGCGAAAAGAAGGGCGCGAAGCGCCTTGAATTTCTAGTATAAATATATATACACAGAAGTTTTTCTGTTTTATTTCAATAGTTAAATTCAAAAATGTTGATAACTTTAACTGTCGAAATATGTAAAAAATTTAAATTGCTTAAATGTTCCCCTTTCTACAGTGTTTTGGGTCCCACAAATATCTTTACTTAAAAATAAATTTACTTGCCTAAAACTGTTGAAAACTAAAATTGCTAAAATGTCCTCTTCTACAGTTTTAAGGGTTTCGGTGTATTATTTTTATTAATAATTCTGCTTGATTAAAGATCTCAAAAACAGAGAAAGGATAAAATTATATTATAGAAATTAAAGATCTTCTTTAAAAAGTAGCACTGTATTGTTTTTGAAATTCTTTTTCCTTTTTTCTGTCAACCATTCTAAAATTTGTCAAGAAATTTTTTTTTAAATTTTGATGCCAGTTTTATTCCAATTATAAGTTCAAATCCAGCATTATGTACTTTTCTAGTCTCTAATTTGGCTTCTATGGCTAATTATTTTGGTTAAGATTTACATTTGATATTAGAAAACAAAATAGTTCAAATAACAGATCTGGATCAGTATAAAATGTTGATATAAAGTTGTTTAACCATAGAATGCTTTTGAAATTTCTGAATTAGATTCTAAATATTATATAATAGTTTCTGCATAATTTATTGAAGTAGTTCCTAATTGATAAAACCGCAAGGTTTAAGTAGAAATTAATAGTTATAATAGTTCAAAGAATACACTGCATAAGACATTTCAACACTTCAAGTTCGAGCCAATCTTAAAAATAATGTAGTCTTTGCCACACCCTCA
The DNA here is from genome assembly GCF_000591075.1 of Eurytemora carolleeae. Classification (NCBI taxonomy): domain Eukaryota; kingdom Metazoa; phylum Arthropoda; class Copepoda; order Calanoida; family Temoridae; genus Eurytemora; species Eurytemora carolleeae. Next base: position 339,297 of record NW_019396052.1, read on the forward strand.
AATTTTTTTATCCCTACATCTTATTTGATCAACATCAGGTTGCAAAGATATAGGAATTAGACATCGGAGTGTGAGACAAAAACTCAATTCCTTTGTGAATAATTGTATACAAGCTGCCTGGATTGCTGTGGAGAAATTTAGATTTATTCTCGCAGTAAAAACTGTGTTTTCTGAAGAAAAAACTGTATTAAAGGAAGTTTGATATTTCAAGTGAACTTACATTTTTAAAAGGACAGGTCTAATTTGTAAGGACATTCTTAATCCTTTAGTTGATCAATAAGGTGGAAGAAATTGTGGTACACCAAATGAATTTACCCCTCTCCAGTCAGATTTATGAGGAGGGGGGAATGATCTAAGAGTATTGGAAACTATTCAGCCGGAACTTCGGAAATGTTTAAAAGCATAATATTTTTAGGTAAAATGAATTATGAAATGTGTTTTTAGATTAATATTTTAGCTCTAGGATTAGCAGAGAGGGAAATAAGTTAATTAATAAAAACAGAAAATACCTCGCAGGAAGATTATTAATTTTATACTAAAGTAGAGAAGAAAATACCTCGCAGGAAGATTATTAATTTTGTACTAAAGTAGAGAAGAAAATGATAAGATTTTAGTGGTAGAGAGTATGGGTTGGGATTTCTTTTAAAACGATCTAAATTGTTATGAATTATGAGGATAATCTAACTACAAACAAAATAAAATGATAAAAAAGAACAATGTTTTTTTTAGATTAATATTTTAGCTTTATAGGATTAGCAGTGGAGTTAATTAATAAGTTAATTAATAACAACAAAAAATTGTGTTAATTAATATGAATGAGGATAATTAACTAAAAAAAAAATATTAAAAAAAGTTTTATTTAGATTAATAATTTAGTTCTAAGATTAGCAGAGAAAGAAATAAGTTAATTAAAAAAACAGAAAATATCTCGCAGGAAGATTATTAATTTTATAATGAAGTATGATCTATCTAACTAGAAACCAAAAAAAAATTTCAAAAATGCTTTTGGGTCCATTTGTAATCAGCCACTTTTTCCAAAAGTCAGTTGGAACCATTTTCGATTTTTTTCAAACTTTAAATATTAAAAGACCTATGTGAGACATTACATAATCAGTAATTTAAGATTCTGTTGACCTCCGTTGCGGAGCACTGAGGTCATGAAGTTTTGACTTCTGCAAACAGGAATTGCACTTTCAAATTACCATAACTGTTTTGCTTTTTGAGATATAGACCCAATTTTTACGTCATTAGGTAATGAAAATAGGTTTATTTATTTCATCATAAAATAATCGATCAGTTTTAGAGGTTGATATTTTCAAATAAAAACTATTTCGAATAAAATATTTTTGCTTGGGTTGAAAAAAAACTTTAAAAAGTCTCAAAAAGTCTCGAAAAATGAAAAATCCTGACCGAAATTTATTATTTACCGACCCTGTTTAACTAGTTGGTATATAAATATATATATTTCTAAAAATTTCTCCATTTTTTCTGAAGTGAAATGTAAAAGTTGTTGAGAAATGACAAAATAATCAATTTAAAAAGTAAAAAACAACTCAATTAACCTTTATGCATACAAAGGTTTAGGGTGCAAATGGAGACCTACTTGAAACTAGAGTTTAATGGAGACCTACTTGAAACTAGAGTTTAATGGAGACCTACTTGAAACTAGAGTTTAATGGAGACCTACTTGAAACTAGAGTTTAATTAATTCTTCTGTTTCTTAAGGTATAATGGCGCCTTATGCACAAACAAAGTATAAAAGAAATTGTTTTGTTTCAAATATCTGGATTACTTTCAGAATAAGTAAAATATTTTCTTTGCTTTGAAGATGTTTCTTTCAGTTAAATTATATATCTTACAAAACAAAGTTGATATTGAATTTTTAACAAAAGCGAGAACACAATTTTCATTTCTTTTAAAGAGTTTTTTTTTTCTTAAAAATGTAATATTTTCAATTTTTATATCAATTCAGAAGCAAAGAGTTAAAAAAGCTATTTTTCATTTTAATTATACATTCCTTCTTAAAGGAATTGAGTTTTTCCCTCAAACTCTGATTTTCTGATCCCTATATATTTGCAACCCAATGTCGTTTCCCACCTTTTGGCAGACAAACTGAGCTTAAGACAAATTCCAACGCTCAAAGACCCCAATTTTTTATGTTGTCTTTCCCGTCTTCTGCATCTTCAACCGTCGCCCTCAACCATTCCTCATCATATTTAAAACTTTAAATTCTGTTAGATAAAATAATCAACGTTTTAAATTTCAAAGGTCTACGCCATCAGGTCACAAAGATATGGGGATTCTAACATTTGAGTTTGTATCAAAGACTCAATACCTTTTATAGTAGGTTGTCTAAAACATCAATTTATAGTTTTAAAATTGTTCAGATACCCCCCCCCCTCCATCTTGAATTATGTATGATATCCCTCAAACCACTCAACATTTATAAAACTTCCTTTGAAGTAAAATATGGGGAATTTGCAGTTCTTTAGCTCAAATTAAACAGTTTAAAAAAAATATAAAAACTTCCCTTTTCTGCCAAAATATTATTAACGAGAAAAATGTTGTTTTATCAAAATCGATTCTTTCAGTTTTACTTTTATGTTACCTACAATAAAAAGCATAACAAGTAAGAATGCAAAATAAAGTGTTTATAGGGACTGTAAGCGTAATCTGAATGAAAAGATTGCAATGCCTTGAAACCTTTATCTGATCAATAATGTGAAAGATATTCTCAGTTTTCTTCCAAGTTTCAAAATGTTTAACTCCAATAATTATTATAATCTTTCCTGCAGTAGAAATTATTATTCATACTTTATAAGTTAATTAACTTTACTTGAGCTGACAAATTTAGAATGGTGGATATCAAGATCAATGCTTGATCTCCTCTTTTTCTTAATATCCAGATTTAATAGTGCTTGTTATCCTTTTGTTATTAATCTCCAGATTAATTAACAGATCGGTATTAAGGATATCCCATTCTAAAGTTTTCAGCTCTGATCAGACAAAGCTTTGGATATCGTTTGTTGTGTATTGAATATTGCTATCTTAGGACAGTTAGTTGAAATCATGCTTACACTCCCTTTAGGGAGGACAAATTTAAAGACCTCTAAAAACAGACCATTTTTAGGATTAAATTGAAAAAAATAAATGTGACCAATTAACCCCCTCCCCCTCCATTTTCTGCACCCTTGCTGAAATAAGAATATTTATGCAGAATATTGACAGAATCTAAATTTGCAAATATTAAAGCATAAGGCATAAGGACAGGAAATTGAAACCCCGCTATTCATATTTCCAGATAATCCTGACACAAACTTCCGGTTTTTGAAAATATGGTGATCTTGCCAGACCCATGATATATATATACTTAGGTTCCATTCTAACAGATCACAGTATATACTTTATAGCATATATTTTGGGGTAAATCATATTTTTCAATAAACAAAATAGTATATTTTAAAACATAAAAAAATAAGTGTGTTTTTAAGCCAATCCTTAAGTACTTTGATCAGAATAAAAACACCATCTAAATCATAAATTCTTAAAGTAAAATTATTACATCCTTATATTACTATGGCACTCTCTGTACATTTTAGCTTTTCAAAATTTTAATTGTTCATTAAAATAAAATAAAAAATATCTTTGATTTTTTTTAAGGATTTCAGAATTTGCTAAATTTGTAACAGTTAATTTCAATTTAAACCATACACAAACCTTCCCTCGAGTTACATGGGTTGCCACGCAAATTTGGGTCTGATTTGTTTCTCCGTTTTGACGTTTATTGGATACAGATTGATGACCTATTTTAATAGATTATCAATTTTCACATTTTAATGAGAATCTTATTATTGTCCAAGTAAATTTTACACTTTTCACCTTTGCCATAAGATTAGCTGATTGTACAGTAGTTTCCACCTTTGCAATCAGATTAGCTGATTGTTCAGTAGTTTCCATCCTTTGAAATCAGATTAGCTGATTGTTTGGTAGTTTCCACCATTGCAATCAGATTAGTTGATTGTTCAGTAAATTCATTTAAAAGTTGTCAGCTAATTAGTTTAGTTAGATATTTGAGGGAGAATGTAGAGTGAAATGTATTGTAAGTAGTGTGTTCCAAAGCAAGTGGATTTTACTTGCGTGCAATTGGGAGCACTTGCCCGCAATTACGAGCCCTTGCTGAGTGAATTAAATTGCAACGGAATTGTGTGCAATTGTGAAATTGTTCAATAGCGCACTATAACGTGCAATCCGTCCAACTTTCTTGCGTTTGTGTTTTAATTTTTTGAGAAATTTTAATTAAAACCTAATGGAACGCAATAAATGCAATTAATTATTGCGCAATTTCGTTCAACAAGGTTGAGTTTTAAAAAATCAATTTAAACTTTGGTAGTGGCATACAATAATCCAAACTTTCATAATGTTCACATACAGCATGATAACCAGAAAACTCTGGCATGAGGACATCTTTTATAACTGAAGAAGGGATTTAATAAGTTACTAATTAAAAGTTTTTGCTTTGTAACAACATCTAATACACTGGAATTTTGTCTTCCTATACCATAGTTTTCTGGTTCTCACTGTAACAAAATATTAAATTTGAAATCTACGCAATTCCCCAAATATTTAATTGGTTCAGTGTTCGTAATTATAGTGCAATTCCATGAAAAGTAGTGGCGCAAGCGGAAAAATCATTACGTGCAATTCCACGCGTAATGTAATTCCGATTTGAAACCCTAATTGTAAGAGAATATTAGTCTTCTCAAAGTTTTGACATGAGTAAGCTTTTATTAATTTCTTCTAAGTTCTAACTTTCTCATGTCAAACTTTTAATGGTTTTTTTTTTATGAATTACATCTTAATCTACTTAATCTACATTATCTACTTTTTTCATACATATTTCACACAAAATTTAATTTTTCCTACACCCATATTTGAATTTTCATAACCGAAAAGTGAAGAAATAGCTAAAGAAGTATTTTATACATTTTAAAAGGTTAAAGAATTGTTCTCCTTAAATCTATTTAATTGAAATGTGTTGTTATCATTATTGAAATTAGGTGGAAAAAATAATCAAACAGCCAAGAGCTATTTTCCACCTAATTGTTTTATACTTTTACTGGTAATATAATCATCAATTTGTAATTGTAAACTCGTTCTGTACACAGATATATGTATTTTAGCAATAAACGTTATCTATCTATCTATCTAAGAATCAGTTGGGAGTGGGACTGTGCAATAACTGTCAAACTGAACCCGGAGAAAAATAAATCATAAAAATACAAAACCAATTTAATAACTTTTGCAATCTATATGAAATAGATAGATTCCACTAATTAAAATAAACCTGAGATAAAATGAATCTAAATCTGTAATCCCAAGGAAAGAAAGAAATGAATTGTACTATAGTCCGGGGTGGACTAACCAGAGTGAGCAGTATTCGGTTTCTTCTATTTGAAATCAAACATGTTTTGGTCTATGCTTCAGTAATCTTTTTACTTAACAATTTGTTTATTTTATACTATTGTATATGAATAAAAATCAATAAAGCAATGCACTGAGTTTCTCAAATATTCAACGAGTCGGTTTTTCTTACAATATATTTATATACAAAAGATGCAAACTTTAAATCGAACGATACTTATACAAACTAAATATTATGAATCAATCAGTTTCATCAAATAGGGGAATTCTTCAAGGGAACCTTAATTCAAGGGAGCTGAATCACAACTGCCTTTTTTCCCTCTATTTCGCTCCACCCTTAGTTCGCATTCTACCCCACGCCCTGTGAGCTGGCCGGCCAGCTCACCAGCTCCCGGGTTCGGGGATAACGGATTTCTCCGCGTGGCTTGGGTTAAATATAGAAACCAAACATAAACAAGAAAACCCGTTAAACATCAGTAAAAGGTGGGGGGGGAGGCAAAATGGGGTTGAGTGCGAACGAAGGGTAAAAATAATGACAAACAAAATGCTATTTACAGTCGCAGGAAAGATCAAAACATCATTTTCCTGCTACAATACATTTTCATTCAAAATTTGTATTCCGCCAAAAAGTAATAAAAAAAGGCAAAAAATTTATGTTTTCTGGGTCAAATTGTGATCGAAAGTCACAACTTTCTGGAATATTGACAAACTCGTTAAATCCACGTGCAGTAGATTTATTAAAACATATTTTATAAGAACTAAGATAAGACACATGTTGTTAGACTGCCATGTGCCTTTAATTTGCATTTGTATAGACTGAAAACTAAATGAATATGATTAAGGTAAAATTATTCATAAACTATTGAAGTTCTAACTAGTGTTATAGTTCCTAAGTACATAATTCAAATTGTTGAGAAGATAGAACTTAGAACACAAATTATGCATATAAAATAAAGAACATTTTGAGGGATTTTGGGTATTCATGTTTTTATTAATCCTAAACAGGTGGGGGGGGGGGAGCTCTAATTTTGTTCACTTTAACCTTGAAATTTTCATTTTGATCTAAAAACTGTATTTTCAAAAGCCCTTTAAAATAGATGGATGCAATAAAATGTGTTACATCATTATATTTGTCAAAAACCATAAATAATTTCTTTAATTTTTAAACATTATTTTTACATTTTTTTAAAACCTCCCTGGCAACCTAACTATTAAAGTTATAAAGTCTGATTTTTTAAAAATGAACTGGCCTTGAAAAATTTGACTGTGAACATGCATTACAGCCCTATCTTTTTTTCTCTTCGGCCTTTTTCTAGATTTAGATTTCCAAGTCTTTATTGAGTTAAACAAAAGACTTCCTTGCTCTCACAAATAAAGTTATGTGTATTGTGCAACTCTATTATGATCAATTAGAAGTTATATCAAATGTTACTTAATGTAAACAATTAAGTTAGCTAATAATAAGTTATCAAAAGATATTTACTCAAAACAGGATTCTTTTCATAAATTCTAGCTATTGACATTTTAAAATCAAGGAGACCTACTCTAAAAAGTCCCATGTTTGATGTCCAAATATGAAAAATTATATATTATTGGAACTTTCTTATGTTCTACTTTCAGAATCTGAAAATAAACTTGAAAAGAAACTGAGTTTTTGACACAAACTTAAATTATCTAATCCCTATATCTTTACAATCTGATGATATACTCCTTTGTTATTTCAAACTTAGATTGTTAGATTTAACAAAATTCATAGTTTGAAATATCGAAGGTCTACAACATTGTGTAGCAAGAGATTAGAAAAGTAGAGTTTGTGACAAAAACTCAATTCCTTTGAAAAAATTGTAAATTTTTTTGTTAAATTTAGCTAATTATATATTAAAAATGTTTACAAAAAACTCCAATAAAGTATACATTTTTGAAAAGCCCTTGACCATGCAATTTCAAATATGCAAAAAGTTTAGCAAAATTTTAAATAATCTGATGTGCAGTAAAGAAAAACAGATAATTTGCAAATTTCTTTTAACGGGTTGTATGCAATTAATTTGCAAAAATTCCTTTCCAAACCTTGTTCAATACATTTCCTTATACTAAAGGCTTTCCAGAAATATTATTCTTTTATTAGAATTGTATGTCATTAAAAAAAATTCTTATCCATGGGCAACGCCGTGTACTTGTGTTAATTTTTTTTTTACATTTCTCTTTTTTCCACAGGCAATGCAGGGCCTTTAAGCTAGTTTGTAATAATTTGTAATTTGTACTAATGTCAAAAACCAAAAATTTTTTTTTTTCATATTTGCCTGACATTATATTGCAACCCTATCCCAACTCTAAAGTCTTTTTCTAGTCTTTACAATATCAGATTGAAAAATAATAGGTATAAGAAATTCATAATTAGTTATCTTCCAATAAATATACTAAGCAGTTTATTGATGGTTTCTAGGTTCTCCCCATGACAGAAAGTAAACGATGTAATTTCCTTTCCATTTTAACCCTGATTACATTGGAAGTTTGTACAATGAAAATCTATTGTCCAACTGTATGAAAGTATAATTTTCCAGTCTTGCCAATTCAAAGTTTCTTGTTTTAAGGCGACATGTTTTAGTTGCCACAATTTGTTAAAAATTGTTTTGAAGTGGAGCAAAGCACAATGCAACAAGCACTGAAATCCTAACTTAGGATGAGAAGTTATTTATTGAAAGTTTGAAAACCTTATAAACATCAAAGTTAAGAAACAGAGTTGTGTCAATAAATAGAACTCAAACATAGTTAAAAACACTGTAAACTTGGATTCATATAAAAAAAATTACTTAGGCAATTTGAGCAAATAGTACATTATATATACAGACTATAGATGGAAACAGACAGTACACCAATAGAATCATCTTTTTCTAATAGAAAATTAATGGGCTGAAGAGAATTATATGAGGAGTATATATGTTACCATACACCGGCCAAAAACCAAACCACAATGTAACAAATTCCAAAAAACATAAGTCACATTTTACAAAATTCCAAATATATAGGGTTATTACTTTTTTTAAAGTAATCACTTATAATTCTTCATCTACATTTGAAATGAAACAAACTTACTCATTGAGATATTCTAAAAAGTTGAAATGTGGCTTGAAGTTGAATATACCCCTAATTTTAACATTTGTATTCAAGGAGTAATGTTGTTATGCACTTCCTCCTTCACACATAAAGATGTTAGTTTAACACTCTAACAAACTAGTCTACAGTACATCTTAATACTGTTTGGAATGTACAACAGTACAGTTTTACATGGAACATTTAAACTTTAGATGGGGTTTCCCAAGGGTGTAATGCAAGGAAAGTTAATTGCGGTTGTATATACTCTTTTTCGTGTATGTGCATGTGGGTGCATCAGTGTTTATTTAGTATCCGAGGAGGTTAAAAGCATTAAATTTTGATAATTTTGATAATTCACATAAGAGTTTCCTATGAGCAGAATATTTCATTGATTTTTTTATGTAAAAGATGGATCCCATGTCAGACTTTGACATTACTGCCCAGAGACAGTACACTGCAGTACAAAAGATGTGTACACTTCTGAAATAACTTTCCTTGCATTACAATCTTGGGGTTCCCTAATTTCTGATAAATCATTTCAATCAACCAAATTTTTGATAAACCTTTTGCAAAAAATGTTGAACTATTTTTAGATTTTTTGCATACATTTTCAGTAAATTCAAAAACTATTTAATGTAGATGCTTTCCTGCAGGCTAGGAGAGCACAGCTTTACTCAGAAAGCTCTCTGCACTACTTTGCAGCAAGATTGTCAAGGTATCACAACGAGCTCGCAACTAATGAAATGTTGATACGGTTTGGGTTTGCAAAGCTTTAAATTTTTTTTCCCCCCCCCCCCTCCCTAAAAATGTGTATTATACTCAAACAATAAAAATCTAATGTTGACAACTGGATATTAAGTATCACAAATATAATTTACATATATACATATTCATTATTCATCCATAAATCAAATATGTACATTTTACTTAGACAATGACAAGAAAAATCATAATTTTTAATGTAAAATATTTTTTTATCATGACACATTACACAATATTTGCAGTGAACATGAAAGATTAATTTAATAGTTGTACTACAGTATTAAAGCTTTATCATAATAGTGGCAGTGAAAATATCTTAAAATACTTAATAAACACCCTTTCCTTTCCCAGAAATTCATGAATCGCTGAATTGCAAAGCAGGATGGACTTCTTGTCCCCCACCCCCTACAAGGGGGGCAAGTCTTTTTAAGGGAGGGGCATACCCCCCTTAATCAGGCTGGGGGGACTTGCCCTCATTTCCCCCCCCCCCTACTTGTGCGTCTGCAAATCGTATGACTACCTTACCCTATTCCAGTACTCATGATTTGCTATGATGCTGAGAAAGGTGTCTACACAATACACATAGGTGGGAGAGTAAAGGCCAAGCAACCCTGAACCCCATGCTCAATTAGCTAGCAGGATTCTTAACTACAGAACCCATGGCTGGGTTTTAGTCTAGAAAAAGGAATAATCAAGAGCTATTATGTCTAATACTAGTCTATTGTATACCCACTCCACTTGGTGATCGGAGCCCTTTCTGGTAGGGCCATGCACACTTAATGTGGTACTGTCTAAGGAATTCCGCTAGACTGGGAAACAGTATAACATGTGAAGTGTTCTTTAATGAAAGATTTCTGATTTGCCACTCAAACAAACCCTTATCCTCATCTCCACTCTCCTCTGCCTACTATCTAGCTTTTCAGAAGTACCAAAGAGACTTTAGGACTTTCTCTGTTGGATCCTACAGCAAAATTAAGATAACCAGACGTTTCAACTTCTTATCTTTGTGGTAAATGCTTAATTTTACAGCTCTGATAACTTGCTGAAACTAACATATTTTATGTTGGGATAGGGTTTTTCGGTGACTTAACCTTGCTGTTTTGACTTCGGAAAACGCGGAAAAAATATAGAGATTTTTTCCAGTACTAAGAATTATACCATAAAAGAAAAATCTTATTGGAAGTGTGTAATACCAAGCTGGAAAGGAAGAGCTATCACAAGGGGGATTTTATTTTAGAAAAAATCCCCCTTGTGGTTTTTCTAAATAACTTAAAGATGGCTTACATTAGATCGCTTTAACTTCTTTCTTTTTCAACATCATTGTTGTGAACCAATTTTTGAAATTTTTTTTTTCATGCGGCGGGTGGTAGGTGTTTTTAAAAAATCAGAAATGCTTTATAAATTCATTAATTTTATAAGCCTTATTACTACAGAGCTAAAATTTTTACATTTAAATAGACCTTAAAAATGAATGTAATAACAAGTGTTACGTGTTAATATTTGTCAAAATTAAAGATAATTGTTGTTGAACATTTTAACCATTAAAGTAAGAGGTCTAATTTTTGTTAATGAGCAGGACTTATAAAGTTGGACTGAGGAAATACATCACACTCCCCAATCTCAACTCTAAGGGCAAACCCATAGAGGGGGGGGGGGCAGTGGAAAACACACACTCACCCCAACCTGTATAAGACAAAAATAGCTCAATCAGGATAGGATTAAAGAAACCTTAGTTTATATTTGCAATTGGACACTGAAGTTTTTCCTTTTTTTATTGTTATTTAAAATATAGGAAATTTTAAAATTCTAAAAATCTTGAAACTTTTATTGTGAGGTTTCACATAAAAAGAAGTTGTTCAAATATAAACAATACAAGAAACAGACAAACCAAGTATATGTATATTTAGAGATACACAATACACTTGGGATACAGAAGAAGAAAATAATTCTTAGAATTCATAAATTTTAGATTAGTTATTTTGTTGCCGGAATGAGAAATTGAGAATAGGAGGGAATACTGAGAAAATATAAGAGAACAGAGCCCCTAGGGTGATGTGGGAAGAGTAAAAACAGAGTACAAAAAAAGGTTATTAACGAGATCTTGGATATAATAAAGAATTTTTTTGGTAATCTCATTTTTGACAATTTTTTTATTTTTTTACTTGATTGATTGGCAATCTAATTGATCCTTTACAAAATTTGCGAAACAATTTTTTACTTAAAACAAAAGTGCAGGAATATATTTTTTCTATCACATCGTCACCTTAACATATCAGATGAGTAGTTTCAGAGAAAATGCACGTAAATAAAACTAAGAAAATCCGCAAATTTATTCTTTAAATTGTAAGAGCTAAATTTCTCTTGAAATAGGAATACTCATTTGAGAAGACTAAGAAGATTTAAGGTTTAAGATTTTAGGGTGGGATAAAAATAATACAATTCCACACTTTTTTTGCTACTCATCTAATTTTGGGTAAAAATTAACTCACACATGTTTATTTATGTGTTAGCTTCAAACGACTGGACTGGATGGGCTGAAGTTTTCGAGGAAACCCATGGGTGCCCTGAAAGGAACATAGGTTAAAAAAATTTCGACGTTTTTTCAAAAATCAAAACAAATTTTTTCAAAATTCAAAAAAGAATTTTCCACAGGCAACACGCGCCGGCGCTTCAGCTAGTTATGCATATAAAAGATAAGGAGTAAAAAATTATTTATAAGTTTTTTTGAAAATATTCAAGGAAAATTTGAATTAACAATATATTCGGGGAAAATACCACCATTCTGCATGTTTTGTATCTTTAAGTTAAATATTAATAAATCTTACCATAATCCATTTCCTTTTTCTTCTCCAACCTTGGCAAGATATATTTTACTTATTGAAAACTCTTTATTTTCTTTATTACATATATGTATATTTAGATATATCAGAAGACAGTTAGTTGCATTGTTAAAAATATTTCAATTTTTCCCGTTCCAGTGTAGATTTTTTTCTGTACGCTACGAAAGATAATTCCTTAAAGGAACTGTAAAGGAAAAATAAAAGGGGATAAAGACTAAAACCTAAGATCTTCAGGAATTGATAATTATATATTATAAATTATACTAAAACTTATATATATATATATAAGATTTTGTATTAGTTTTACTATAATTAGTTTTAAACAGATCATTGTTTCGCGGAGTTAGAGATGTTTCAGAACCAGATGAAGGATTAGAAGTGTCATCTCATGTATTTTGATCTCTATTACTGTACTGCAGTTCAAGTGCTCTGATACTCCCCTCCCCCCTTCATGTTAAGACTAGCTAGACACAAACCAGTTTTTTGTTGACAAACAAGTGTTGGCTCAGATTCGTTTTTTATTTACAATTGGTTTGACAATTAAGTCAGTACAGCCATCACCATAGGAACTATCAGAGCTTCACTGAGCGTATTGGTATGAAATTTATATTATTTTTGTTTTTTTTCTGACTGTTATATGTTTTATTTATATACCATTATAATATGTCATATTTTAGCATATAAATAAACAGAGGAGAATAAATGTGTTCCTTCGACCCGTTAATATCTGCGATCATGTTGCTGCTGAGTTTTCTATATAAAGAGTAGAAGTTGTTCAAAAACCACGAAAAAATCATATTCAGCAAATACTCAACCAATCTGAAAACAACGATATCCCAGAAGATCGTGAAAAACTCAGGTTTACTCCTATTTTTATTTGATTTTAAGAATTTTTCATTTTTAATACATATAATTGATAATATAATTGATATGTCTGTCTTACGTGACCGGAACTCCCACCAATGGCGATGCAGTATCATTGTCATGTGTCTCCGTCAGTATTTTGGTTGTGTATTTGTTGAATATGATCTGTTTAAAATTTACAATCTTATACAAAATCTTATATATAAGTTTTGGTCTCAACTCCTGAAGTGCTTAGGTTTCAGCCTATACCCCCCTTTAATTTTTCCTTTACAGTCCCTTTAATAAAATTACTTCTTTTAGCTGCTCTAACAGTTTTATTTGATGACGGTAGTATTAAATTTTGGGAATTTTACTTTCTTGATTGTTTGAATTTGGGATCTGGCAGCTAGTTCACCAATATAATGGGTAAAGTAGGAATAATTTACCCATGTCCGTATAAATATCTGGCAGCTAGTTCACCAATAGAATGGGTAAAGTAGGACTAATTTACCCATGTCCGTATAAATATCTGGCAGCTAGTTCACCAATAGAACGGGTAAAGTAGGACTAATTTACCCATGTCCATATAAATATCTGGCAGCTAGTTCACCAATAGAACGGGTAAAGTAGGAATAATTTACCCATGTCCGTATAAATATCTGGCAGCTAGTTCACCAATAGAACGGGTAAAGTAGGACTAATTTACCCATGTCCGTATAAATATCTGGCAGCTAGTTCACCAATATATTGGGTAAAGTAGGACTAATTTACCCATGTCCGTATAAATACTTAAAAATATGACAAAGTGTTTGACTGATAAAACTGATTTGGGTCTAATTTAGCTAAGTCAAAATAAATCTATATCGCCTGTACTTTGGTCTTTTCATTCAACTGAGTCTTCATGATAAAACCATTTTGTGAAACTTGTATTTTTGTTTTTATAAGATTGATATTAAACATAATATAGATATTGTAATATTGGTAGAATGGATAATTAAATTACAATCAAACATAACATAATAATTTATCAAAAATGGAAAAGTCAGGAAAACTTTTTATATAATACTCTCATATTATTCCATGTACATATATTCATGTACATTAAATTGTATAGAGTCTAAATTTTGTGTAGTATTTGAATTGAAAAGCAATTTTTGCCACAACTATTATTTTTTAATCCTTAAACCTTGACATTACTATGAATTTTTAATCCTTAAACTCAATGGCTGAGACATTAGCTATTTCAAACCATAAATACTGCAATAAATCAAATAATCTAAGTTTCAATCATCAAATCCTTACACAAATAGGTTGCTCCATTCCTTTACAATTTTCCTATATTTGATATCATAATTCTGTGTCCTTATAATCTATCCTGAGGTCGGAATTAATTAATGGTGTTGTATAGCTAAACTAGGCATGGATAGTTCAACTACTTCTAACTAAAAAGTAGTAGGTCTAGCCATACCTTCTTACAATATTGTAAAACCAAAACAGAATTTTCGTGTTGAAAAGTTAAATTGAATTCGTGTTGGACACCATTTCTTCTTTCATAAGTTTAAATTAGGTTTCCCCAAGAACACCAGTCCGCATCATCTCTTTAAAATGTAAAAAATAAATATGATAGAAATTTATATCCACATCAATTTGTAGATGTTCTTTTTTTCATCGGAAAGAAAGGATAATGTATTTATAATAAAAAATTGTACTGCATGTAACACAAACGTAATAAATATCTATGTAATTTTGTATCTTCGTATACCGTGATAATGATTTTAACTTTGAAACCTTTACTTTACCCGAATACAGATTAGCCAAAATTGATATGTCACCTTTGAACGTTGTTTATCTATCAAGTTGACCGATATAGACCAAATTTCTAGTTGAGTTAGAACAGAACAAAATTGCACTTTTTGTGCAAAATTTTGTTGATATTTTAGAGTGAAAATAAAAAAAAAGTTTTGCTCCGCTCAATGGTTCTGTGCCAACAATTATGAGTTTAAATTTTGCAATTACGGTTTGGAACAATACATATTGGCATTCAAAGTGTTATTTTTTTACTTTTAGCCAAAAAATAACCAATATTTGAGAAGGATATAATTTAGTATTCTATGGGAGAGATGGTTGTCGGAATATATGAAATACAAATGTTATATATGCATAATATACATAATACAT
Organism: Eurytemora carolleeae; assembly: GCF_000591075.1. Lineage (NCBI taxonomy): Eukaryota > Metazoa > Arthropoda > Copepoda > Calanoida > Temoridae > Eurytemora > Eurytemora carolleeae. The sequence goes on from NW_019396052.1 coordinate 354,434, forward strand.
ATAATTTACATATTTTACAGGGTGACCCTAGTTTTGCTATTTAATGTTCCATTTTCACATGTTGGTAAAATAGCAAAATATATTTTGAAAACAGTTCTGCCAATTTTTTTTTGACTTATCTGTAGCATTTACAGTTTATAGAACCAGGATTGTTAGAAACACAAGTCCATAGAATCTTAAATCAGCGGTCTAGTTCTTCTTAATATTTAATAACAGTTGGATCAGGGAGATCAGGGGTGTCAAATTCTGCGCGTGCTAAACTGACTTGAAATGCGTAAATAATTCAGATTGATAAAAATGAATTCCTGACTATTATAAACTATTGTTATGTTTGATTGTAATTTTTACCCTTCTCTTCCTTATAAAGGGTGTAAAAAAACAGTAATTGTTATTCTATATTATTTTTATAACTGTTTTCTACGTAGTTTATAGAATAATGAAGATTAGAGGATAAATTAATTGAATTAACGATATAATGGTTTAGATAATTGCATAATTGCTAAAGTTACCAATAGATTTAACTTACACTAATCATTATCATTCAAGTATAGTACTTAACACTATCAGAATTGAAGAGCGTTGTCTTCCCCCATCCCCCCACCATAGTTTTAGTAGAAGTAAATATTTCCATTTACTGATAGCGCCGATTGAAGGATTCATAACTCTGATTGGATAATGAGATAGAAAGAAGGATAGATGTTACCGCCATACTATTTCTATTGGTTCAGAATAGACAACAAACACATGACTGAACCCTGATTGGATCAGGCGCTAATGGACTCGGCATACAGGGGGCTTACAATAGAACGCTCAAACTTAACTTCCCTTTTTTAACTTCATAGTTTTGAACTAAGAAATGTATTCATTGCCAAAACTAAAACCTTCTAGCCCCTATGCGTAAAGATGGTGTAAATCTTTATTATTTAATCTCAATAAATCATATATATATATATATAAATCTAAGATCTAAGACATTGTGTTGCAAAGATATAGGGATTAGAAAATAAGAGTTGTGGCAAAGACTGAATTCTAAAGCAGCTTCCATACAAAACAGGTAAAACTCATAGAGAATAGAAATTTCACAGCCTGGAAGAGTTAGTAGCAAAGACTAAAATCCTTTAAGAAACAAAATTTGTTTATGCATAGCGTCGCATAACGGCTGGTCAGTATTTAAAATATATCTAAAATAGTCAATAACATTTCATTATATATATTTCAGAACATAAATGAGGAGACGGATTCGAATTGATTTCTCGTATCCGAAACTACTTAGTTGCGGATTTTATAATACCCTTTCGGGGATTTTAATCAACTACATAATATCCATGATTTATCTTTTATAGATATTTTCTCATGTGGTTTCTCTAAAAAAGTAACTCGAGGAGAAAATTGAGAGAAATAAAATTAATGATGAGATAGATTAAAATGAATAATTTTTTAATCGGGTCAGTCCCTCTTTAAATGAATGGTAAACATGGAAATTACGTCTACGCTCCCGGCCCTAAATCTTCTTGCCGAAAAATCCAAGCAGAGAATTCATCGATATTTCATAACTAAGGCTTTGTAAAGTATTGTTAACAAAATGAAGGAAAACTTCCAATATCGTGGGATAAATGCTAAATCCTCAACTTTTTAACATTAATTCAAGAAGTAATATCCTTTGTTGTTTGGTGATTTATTCCTTGTGAATAACCCTGTAGAATTTAAGTTTTAAATAAACCCGGTCCCTTAATGCATCACTAAAGTGTATTGAATGTGCAAAGAAGATGAAAGCCTTCTATTTCAAGCAGAAAATATTTAGTTTAAATATTTAAGATTGGGTCAATACTCACAGGGGACTTTTATAGAGTCAAATTCACGAATGTTTGTATTTGAATAAAGAAACAATATATATCTTTGCCGCAAACTCTATTTTCTAATTTCTATATCTTTTCAACATGATGGTGTAAACGTTTGATATTTAAAACTTAAAATATTTGATCCAACAGAATTCATTCTTTTTAATATCTAAGGTTTCAAAGATATGGAGATTATGAAAAAGACTCAATTTTTTGGATCGATTTTGGTTGAATTCAGTGTACTAATTTATTTTATGCTTATTGTACAATGAACATAATCCAGGGTTCCCCCCAAAAGAAAAGGCTTCATGAGACGACTGTACGGAATCTATTCAATCTTTTTCATATTCTCATAATTCCCTGCAGCTGTAATATTTTCTAGTTCAGTTTATCCATTAACAACAAAATGTTTTAGGGCACAAAACCAAATTAAACCTATTGGTTGCAGGCAAACTAAAATTGCCACTAACTAAAATTTTCTAATCCATATATCTTTGCAATTTGATGGTGTAAATCTGTGATTATTTGATCTTACAGAATTCATAGTTTGGAATATCTAAAGTCTACTTTATAAAAAGTTTTTGGCAAAGACTCAATTCTGTTAGAATATGTAGACATTTTGGGAAGATTCGTTTTAAATTTTACATCATAAATATGTATAAAAACTTACTCTGCAATTAAGCTGGAGGATGAGTACGAACAACTTTGCTTAACTTAACATTTATTTATATTGCATTGTATTTTTAATTTCAATTTGACTCTTTATTTCTACTTTATGCTATAAAATACGAGCCATAAAACTGTGGAATAGTGGCTTGAAAATAAATGGGTCTTTTTACACTGCACAATTGCTGTGTTTCGTGATCATTTGACTATTAAGTATTTAAAATTAAAACTTGAAACTATTCCAGAAGTTTATTAGTTTCATAAAAGCAAATTTTATTTTGAAATATGATATAGGTTAAACAAATTATATTTCTTATGTCTCTTTATGTCTTCGTTCCACTTTGTTTCATTCTTTATTTCACTTTTCTTTTCCAATTTTTCATTTTTCATTTTTCATTGATATTAAGCCCCTCGTGTCTTGTTCATTAAATGTTAAGAAAAAGAGACTCAAAGAAGTTCGTAGTAAGATTTCGATTCTACTGGAGACCACCGGAGGGATTTTATTTTCACTGGAGGGGTTGAAAAAATTGCTTTTTACAATTAAAAATTTTACGCAGGGTGATTTACATTCCACTGGAGGGATTCAGATATAATTCCAGGGGGGTTATAATTCCACTGCACTGGAGGGATTCAGTTATCCTTCCTAGGGGTTTAAAATTACACTGGAGGGATTCAGATATCCTTCCAGTGGGGTTACAATTACACTGGAGGGATTCAGATATCCTTCCTGGGGGTTTATAATTCCACTGGAGGGATTCAGTTATCTATCCTAGGGGTTTATTATTCCACTGGAGGGATTCAGATATCCTTCCTGGGGATTATAATTCCCCTGGAGGGATTCAGTTATCCTTCCTAGGGGTTTATGATTCCACTAGAGGGATTCAGATATCCTTCCTAGGGGTTTATAATTCCACTGGAGGGATTTATAAATCCTTCCTTGGGGTTTATAATTCCACTGGAGGGATTCAGATATCCTTCCTATGGGTTGATAATTCCACTGGAGGGATTCAGAAATCTTTTCAGGGGGTTTATAAATCCACTGGAGGGATTTAGATATCCTTCCAGGGGGTTTATAATTCCAATGGAGGGATTCAGAAATCCCTCATATGGGTTAATAATTTCACTGGAGGGATTCAGATATCTTTCCAGGGGGGTTATTATTCCACTGGAGGAATTCAGAAATCCCTCATATTGGTTAAAAATTTCACTGGAGGGATTCGGATATCTTTCCAGGGGGGTTATTATTCCACTGGAGGGATTCAGTTCTTCTTTCTAGGGGTTTATAATTCCACTGGAGGGATTCAGATATCCTTCCTGGGGCGTTATAATTCCTTCCTATGTGTTTATAAATCCACTGGAGGGATTCAGATATCCTTCCAGGGGGTTTATAATTTCACTTGAGGGATTCAGATATCCTTCCTAGGGGTTTATAGTTCCCTGGAAGGATATCTAAATCTCTTCAGTGGATTTATAAACCCCCTGGAAAGATATCTGAATCCTTCTAGTGGAATTATAAACCCATCATAGGAAGGATATCTGAATCCCTCTAGTGGATTTATAAACCCACTGGAAAGATTTCTGAATCCCTCCAGTGGAATCATAAACCCATTGGAAGGGTATCCAAATCCCTCCAGTGGATTTTAAAAAAACCCTGAAAAAAATTCTGAATCCCTCAATTGGAATTTTAAACCACATGGAAAGATATCTGAATCCCTCCAATGGAATTATAAACCCATAGGATGGATATCTATCTGAATCCCTCCAGTGGATTTATTAACCCCCTGGAAAGATTTCTGAATCCCTCCAGTGAAATTATAAACCCCTTGCAAAAGATATCTGAATCCCTCCAGTGGAATTATAAACCCCCTGGAAAGATATCTGAATCCCTCCAGTGGAATTATAAATCCCTCGGAAAGATATCTTAATCCCTCCTGTGGAATTATAAACTCCCTAGAAAGATATCTGAATCCCTCCAGTGGAATTATAAACCCCTAGGAAAGATTTCTGAATCCCTCCAGTGGAATTATAAACCCCCTAGAAAGATTTCTGAATCTCTCCAAACCCCTGAAAATATATCTGAATCCCTCCAGTGAAATGTAAATCACCCTGCGTAAAGTTTTAAATTTTAAAAAGCATTTTTCTCAAACCTCTCCAGTGAAAATGAATTCCCTCCGGTGGTCTCTAGTGGAGTCAAAATCTTACTACGAACTTCCGTGACTCAGAAAAAGATTTGATTACATTTTCTTGGTTCTGTCTTGGACGACGACTTTTAAAATTTTCTTGTAACATTTTTGTGAATAAACATTGGTAGTATTTTCAATAAATATAATTAATTAAAATACATTGTTTAAGTTTTAAGATTTTGCATTGTTAATGAAGTTAACGCCCAACAAATCGTTGGTAAAGCGGTGTGTACCACTAAACATGCGAATTTAAAGACGATTATAAGTAGAATTTGAAATATGCATTCTATACAGTATACACATAGTATATTTGTTAAGTGAATTAAGTAATCTATGGTAAAACTATTTCTTTACAACAAGTTCCAATTAAATTATTAAAATATTTGTTGGCTATTAAATACTGCTTGTTTCAGTTTTTTAGGTTTTTTACGTTTTTGGTCTTCATTTGTATTTCAAAGTGTTTGTTGCAATGTGTTTCAGAATGATCTTTTATATATACAGGGTTACCCACAAATAATAAGGCTTTATAGGAGACTATATACTGTTTACTTGTATTCAAGGGACAAGACTCATTAAAACATTTTAAAAGAGTTTCAGGTCGTCTTTACAGTCTTACATTTTTATATTTATGATCTAAATTCATTCAGATTTTTAAATCAGTCGTGTTCATTGTTCAGTTCCTAGATATGTTAGTTTTATGTGAAATATATTCCTTCTAATATTTATGCTTGCATTGTGTTTGATGAATTATTCTAAATGATAGTTTTGAGTACGTAGAATCATTATTGAGAGACCTGTCAACCATAGGCACAAAGAACTCATGGTTACAAAGAACTTACCTCATTTTTATTATATTGTCAAACTATCGCATTTAAACTTTACTTCTTGTTGCAAACTTACAACTTACAAAAGTTTAATTCTAAAAGTATTACCAACATACTTTAATGCATGACATTAAAAATAAAGAGTGTTTCATAAAATGTATTCTAATTGTATCTGTATCAATATGGTTTTTACAACAAGTTGATACGGTCCATCAGGTCCATCAGGCATTTTATAGTGTTTACTTCCTTATTGCCTTACTCCGAATTATATCCCATTTTTGACCCATTAATGTAAGCCAGGCCAAATTAATTGGATTGTTACTATTTAAAAATAGTTTTCGAACACTTTGAGCGTTTTTGTTCTAACTAATAACTATGCACTTGCAGGAACACTTAAATGTAAACTTTTTTAATATTTGAAATTGATATTTTGGGGTAACTTTTGTTACTAGCGTTATTGAGTCCAGTGGGTAAAAAGTTAATTTTATATATAATCTTACTGCATTTGTATGGTTATCTTTATAATTTTTAAGGATGGGCCAAAACTAATGCATTTTAGAAATAAATGTATACTTTAAATAAAGTTAAGCTATGATTATTTCCTTTAAACATAAATGTTTACAATTGTTTTCTTAATTGACTTTAGCTGGACATTTTTGACACAATAAATTTATTATAAATCCATCATTAGCAACAAAAACATCAGCGGTATTTTAAATACAGGGTGTCCCACGAAGCCTGACAGTTGGTGCAATAGTTTAAAATGTCTTTTTCCATAAATTGTTAAGCTGTTGGACACCAAAGAGAAAAAAAAAACTATATAGGAGTCAAATTATCGTAGAATTTATTTCAAATATTTTTAACAAAATAAAGTGAAAAAAATAGTTAATATTTTTAACTTTAATAATTTGATTAAATTAGGGTTTTTAAATATTCTATATAATAAAACAAGACATTCATATATATATATATATATATATTTCCTATTGGCGGCCAAACGGCTGGACCAAATGGGCTTAAATTATTTTTGGACACTCATGGAAGGCCGGGGGGTGTTATAGGCTAAAAATATAATTTCAACATTTTTTTTATATTTTTTAAAATTTTTTCCGCAGGCAACGCTATGCCCTTCAGCTTGTATTTATATACTATCAGATAAAAATATTTTGAGATTTCTATGTTTCTTGTTCTTCGTATTCTTCTTGTTCCTGCATCATATAATATTTCAGCTAATTTTGACAAATACAAATTCTTTATTTTGGATGTCCTTGTAGTACGCTACTTTACAATAAAAAAACTATTTTTAGAGGATCTTGCTTTTTTCCTTAGATGTCAACAATATTGTAACATATGTTAAGGTTTGAATATATTTTATATAACGTTAAACGTTAACATTTAGGAGCTCATACCTAACGTTAATGTTAAACGCTAACGTTAGAAGAACATAACCCCAAAATTAGCGTTTTGTAGTTACCTAATGTTATTTTTCTAATATCTACAATTTATTTGACTATAACATGAAGAAATGTTTGGTTTCCATGGGGAGCTTGAAAATCTAATTTTTCAAAAATTAATTGTGATTTGATTGAATATGGTACTGAAAGGATTTCTATTTCAAAGTTTAACTTATAAAATATAAAAAAAATGTGGTTATATTACAAAAGCTTTAATGCAATATTGGGAAAGTTTTCTAAAATAGGATATGCAAAAGTGTAACAGAGCTTACTGTTTTTTCACTAACATTTACTTAAGCTTAACGTTGTATAAGGTATTCAAGTGCGGAAAATTCTTATGTAACGTTACTCTATGCCATAAAATTTCATAATGTGCAAATGTTTCAAACGTTTAAACCTTTGATGAACACTATCATAACGAAAGCTAAAATCTAGAAAAATCAAAACGTTGACATCTCTACTCTGTATTGCATTGACTAGCTGAGAGGGTCTTGCTTTTTTTTTGGAACTCTTTACAAAATATTTTACTCATGATTTACATCTGACTAAGCAAAACACCAATTCCTGATAATTTCTTGGGAGCAGGGAGGCTTGGGGGAGATCGATCATCCCCCCTCCCCTACACCCAGGGGGGGAGGAAGGGTATAAGGGATTACTCCCTGTTTTCCTTCCTGTTATAGTCTTTCCAACTAAGGGGAATTTTAAGGAACACCTATGGCTGTGCGCACCCCTTATGCAAAATGGGGAGTTGTAAGCCTTAAAGCCCCATTGAGAGGAATCTTCTCAGCAGTCCAGTCCTCACAGCTGGTAGAGTAAAAAATCAGTATTGTTGTATACATTGCTTGTATATCCATCTAGGATTAAACTCCTTCTTTCAGCTGCACCAGGCTGAAGATGGAGTCTTGTTTTATTCTATATTACATTCGACAGGCTACTCCCCTATAGGAAAAGACATGTGTGCAACTAAACGCAGCAAGAGCTAGGTGCGTTCTCTTTTGAGGGTGGTAAGCAACTGAAAAGTCGTTAATATCTAATACAGTTTATGGAAGAAGACATTCAAAACTATTCACCAACTGTCATGTTTCTTGGGACACCCTGTAATAACAAAATATTGACGAAAAGATTGTCGCCATCAAGACTAGAAACTAATTGGAAGCTTATTATTTATAATTTTTCAAAAAAAAAATTACAAAGCTAAAGTATTACAGTTATTTAAAAGATGTGACCTCTGATAATAATAGTGTAAAAGTTGTGAGGTTAAACTGAACTTAAGTACTGAATAATTGATTTGGTAAAACCGAGATAAAGAGAACCTTTTCCAGCCTTGCAATTTTATATATTACAGGGTAACCCACAAAGAATGAGACTGTAAAGACGATCTGAAAATCCGTAAATATGTCGATTTCGGTTTTCTGCTTTAAATATACAACAATAACAATAAAACTCGGAAATAGTAATACACAATGACTGTAATTAGTTCATTGAGTATTGGACAAAGCAATTGTTCAATGTTACACTAAATTATTGATTTAATAAGTGTCTATTAAAACTATCAGCTTTGTAACTACTATAGTATTACTTTAAAGTTCTCTTCCTATTTCAGAGTTTCCAGTTATCACTGTAGTCTTTTTATTACCTTTTTAAGGGGAATCTTAAAAATAAGGATACAGATAGTTGTAAGTCGCCTCTGAAGTACTTTATGGGTAATCCTATATTGTTCAGTGTACTTTAAACAGTAATAACCAATAAAAAGATAAATGATTATCTATTACTTTGCTGTTTTTTTAATCAAAAAAGATTTGTAAACAATGAATCTCTGAAAATTTAAAAGACATAATAAAAAAATTTAAAGCCATCTCTTAATTGAAATAATGAAAAAGGACGACGACAGTTATCACTGTAAACTCCAGTTCCTTTCAAGTACCGGCCTGTCTATTTAGCAGATAGGACAAGCTGTACAGTACATACAGGCCAAAGGAGACAGTACACCCAAATGGAGATTTTAGTGTTAAAAGGTTAAATGGACTTTTCAAATTTAATCTCCGTAGCTGAAAGTTGATGATTTATTGAGTGTATTACTGTCCCATTGTGTCGACTTAAGTCTGTATATATATATTTATATACTGTCCTAGCTCTAGCTCCCAAAGAGTACGACACTTCAAATGATTTGGGGTTTTCAGTAATTTTAACAACAACAAAAATTTTCCACAAATAATAGATTTTTTTTTAATTATTAAAATGGGCAATGTACGTAATTTCAAAAGATTCATTATTTTAAGATTGTCGAAAATGATTCTCGACTCAAAGGATTCATTACTGATGGTTTCATTTTAAAATAACTGAATACAAATAAACAGCTGTGGAGAGAAAATAGGTAAAGTTTTAGAAAGTTTTGGCAGGTTTACACTCGTAGGTTGAAATCCTATATTTGATTAGTGTTAGAAACTTAAATACAAGAAAAATAATTAAAGTCTGATTTTCTAAATCTGGAAATCAAGGACGGATAAAATATAACTCAATAGGTTTATCATAAGTCGTCCTTCGAATTCAAAGAATTTTAATTTCATTTTCTGAAATCGTCATTTTCTAAGTTTATACAAAATTTTAAAAAAGGTCCTAAATCTAGTTATCATGGCCTTCTTTACTACACTTTGATCACAGGGGGGCGGGGGAGGGTGGTGTCGAAAAGTTCTTGAAACCGCCATTTTATTTATGTTTAAAAGAATATGAATGTTTTCTGACATATTTGTGTTTACTAGGATTTTGAGAGGCAATATGACAGTTTTCCATCAATACATATATTCAAGTCATATATCCTATAGCTAAATAGGTATGGCCATCTTTTTCAGAAAAACATCTTTTATTGAGCAAAAAAAACTGAATGATGTCTAAAAAACGATGTTAATAAAATGTAAAAAGGAATGTTTTGACAGTTTTAAGAAATGTTTTCATTATCTAGTTGTTTTTTGAAACAATGCATGATCCATTTGCATTATTTGATACCAGTATACCAGATAATTTATGAAACCTTAAAAACTAGACATTTTATTATTTACTAGCAGAAATGCCCGACGTTGCCCGTGGAATTTTTGAAACACTTGAAAAAAATTTCGAATTTTGAAATAAAATAATCAAATATTCAAAATTTCTTGTTAAAAACTCTTTAAAATTCACCTTTCTCCTTTTATAAGTATGTTTTAGATCAATCAATCTTGACCCTTTTCATCTCTCTCTTTATTTAGTCTGATGTAAAACAATTTTTGAATTATTTTTAAGATCTTCGTTCTACTTAATTGAAGTAAGAAACTGTCCAGTCATCTTCACAATCTGTTCATTAAAAGTGTTTACGCTACAACGCACCAATTATACATCGTAAAAACATATCACTAATATCAAAAGAATTCTAATATCTTCATTTTATTATATAATAATACATCTAAGCTCTTTTAGCTAACCCTGCTTACTGGTCACTTCCTTCAAAAATTGTCATTTCTAAAATTAATCTTTAACCCTGGGTTCTCAAGTTAGTTTATAAATATTTGATTGTCTGTTTGATATCTTGCTTTATGACCGTAAATTTTTTTAAATGTCACTCTAGAGAAATATTGCTTTTTTCAAGAAATTCACATATCTTATTCAGCATTGTTTTATAATGTACCATTGAAAACCTAACATATATTATTCAGCATTGTTTTATAATGTACCATTGAAAACCTAACATATCTTATTCAGCATTGTTTTATAATGTACCATTGAAAACCTAACATATTTTATTCAGCATTGTTTTATAATGTACCATTGAAAACCTAACATATCTTATTCAGCATTGTTTTATAATGTACCATTGAAAACCTAACATATCTTATTCAGCATTGTTTTATAATGTACCATTGAAAACCTAACGTTGAAATATAAAAAAAATCATTAGAAAAGAGTTTCTAAAATATTTTCACACCACCAGTCATTATTCTTCTTTATTACTCAAGGCTGGCAGGTGATTAAATTGTTAATGATCAATTAACAAGCCATTAATGTAATTACATCAAACTGCAAGTATTGGGTAATAGATTAAACTTTATGTCAATATTGTATTCAATACCTTCATTACGTTTACATTTATTCAAACATTATATAATATTAAGGACACTGTAAGATTTATTTATAATGCTTATCCTGCTATTTTCGACAATAACTATGAAGCTGTTTTTTTATTTAATTCACAATTTCTTTTAAAGGTTGAGAAAGCCACGTGACTGCGAGTTAGAGTTTCAAAACGTAGAGTCCATTTTTGAGAGCAGAAAACGTAGAGTCCATTTTTAGAGAGCAGAAAACGTAGAGTCCATTTTTAGAGAGCAGAAAACGTAGAGTCCAATTTTAGAGAGCAGAAAACGTAGAGTCCATTTTTAGAGAGTAGAAAACGTAGAGACCATTTTTAGAGAGCAGAAAACGTAGAGACCATTTTTAGAGAGCAGAACACGTAGAGACCATTTTTAGAGAGCAGAACACATAGAGACCATTTTTAGAGATCAGAAAACGTAGAGAGCAGAAAAACTCTATGCAGTGAGCAATACCGACGAAAAAGGGCAAGAAGTCTGATCTAAATTGTTATTTAAAGATTTCTCTTTTGCAGCACCAATTACAGTATGTTTTATAATTCCCTTATAAGACTATAAACATATCACTAACTAAGAATGTTTAGATTAAAAGCAAACAAAGAAAAATGTTAATTCTTTTTAAAGAAGACTGTTTTAAAATTATATTTTGAAATGTTTATAAAATACCTGGTTTTCCGGACAATTTCATATTTTTGGGTTAAAACATACTATCGCTAATAACTTCACGTAATCAATTTATTGCAAACATACTGAACTTTGCCGTACTATAGCTTTAAGATGAAGGGCAAAAAGATAAAGATCTTATTCAGAAAAGTATGATTCTTATTGGCGCTAAAAATTTGCTTATCATGCCTATAATTTAATTAACTGTTAGATGGACATCAAACAAGGTAATTATGCTGCAAACATTCATCACTAGATTAATAATTTTATTATTAAATAGTATCAAATTCACATAATATTGGTTAAATGTCCTTTTCCTCCTGTATATGCAATATGTAAAAAAGCCCTTTAATAAATAAAATATATTTGACACTTTTCAAACATTAAAATATGAACTATTTTTGCCCTTAAATGTAGAATATATATTAAAAAATAATTAAAGAATGTTGCAAGTTTTGACAGATGTGTGTGAAATGATCAGGTTTATTTCCGACATTATATCTAAAATCCATTATATAACTTTATTCCAATAAAAACAATGTAACACTGCATGAATCCAAGCAAAATGTAATTTTAGATCCTAAAAGAACTATTTAGGATTATTCTGCCTCTTTAGACGTTTTTTGCTAAAGATCCATTAATCTAAAATAGCCTACAACTTTTGTTGTATTTTAGTATGTCCCCAACTCTTATTTATAAGTAACAATGTCCACGACTGTTATCTATATATAACAATGTCCCCAATTGTTATCTAAATATAAGTATGTCCCCAACTCTAATTTGTAAGTAACAATGTCCACGACTGTTATCTATATAAAACAATGTCCTCAACTGTTATCTGTGTATAACAATGCCCCAACTGTTATCTATATAAAACAATGTCCTCAACTGTTATCTATGTATAACAATGTCCCCAACTGTTATCTATATATAACAATGTCCCCAACTATTTATGATAAATCAACTAAAGGATTCTATGATGATAGAGTTCACTAAGTTTCTAGAGTTCTGAAAGGTGCTGGGTGAGTCAAATCAATCTTAAAGGGAGTGACCGGCAATGTATGGTAGTTGAACTGAGAATGTAGTATTGTGGAGAATTTTTTAAAGAATCATAGTTTGTTCTTTTTTGAGGGATGATTTTAAAAATCAGTTTTAAAAAAAAATAATCAATAACGAGGATGAAAAATTAATTAAAAATTCTATTTAAAACTAATTAGTTTTTAAGGAATAGGCTGAGAAATAACTGTTCTCATCAAAAATAAGTAGTCTTATTCAGTTATTGGTTTCTGTAAAGTCTCCTTGTTCATAAACATTTTCTGTAGATTTCCTAGAATTTTAATTAAAAATAATTAAAAATTTGAAGAATTTTAAGAAATCTGCGCACAAATTCAAAAAGAATAAGAAATTCAATATAATGATGAAAAAGAAACATTAAATTCTAACATTTATTTTTTGAGAAAATTTCAATTGAGAAATATGTTCATAAACATCTAATTAATTTACTGTAAGATTTATTTTTATTTTTTCTTATTTAATAATTTAAAAAAATAGATTCTCAATATGTAACCACCCAAATGGATGATTTTGAACGTCTTCAAAACCAAAGCTAACAACAAATACTTTATTGTGCTAAAATTTCATGTAAAGAAAGTAAGGTTGAGAGGAAAAAATCAAAGCCCAAGGCGTTGCGACACTTCAAAAAAATCTATGAGACTTTTTATAAGCAGGCTGAATCTATGTTCTTACCTTCAGTATATTTACCTTGAGTTGATAAGAGAATACCAGGGTGTTGTCGCTAAGGAACAAGATTCTGACGATGAACAGATAGACAAGGTATAACCCACAAATCAAAATCGATAATGCAGAAAACTCTTTATTTCCTAAAAAAAATAATGAAATGAATAATGATAAATAATTATTACAGGGTTTACAAATTTATAATGAAAAGATTCTTACGATCTATTTGCCTATTTGGGGGTTATCTGTCGAAAAGTCCGAAGACGCTTTTTATACATTAAAACTTCTGAAAAGATTTACAATTAAATGTTGATGAAAGTCACTAATTCTTTAAATAGAAAT
>NW_019396052.1:368669-405566 GCF_000591075.1 Eurytemora carolleeae
ATCTTTGGATACGCCTCTGGAGAATACATGTTTTGTATAGTTTTTCATTTTAGGATGAATAGGCATAAAGCAAATATTGTGTTAACATGATATTCTGTAAACCTGCACTACGTTTTTCATTATTACCAATTTATATTGTAGACTTATCTAATATCCATAATGCCATTATTTATTGAAACTGTGTTTCAATTGAATACATAGCATGATAAAATTGTTAAATTAAATCATGTGATATACTTAAATTGCACTGTAAACATTTGTGGAGATAACTTAAATACATTATATCTGTTCTCGCTAACCTTATAAATACTTACATTAAAAAGGTCTTTTAATTTCTTTCTAAATTACTGCAAGACACTGATACATGTAATGCAGCTGACAAAGGGAAGTTCTCGTTACAGCAATGTCAGCAATAAACCTGCATAGATGGCCGATATCAAAAACAACTGGAATAAATATAGAAACTCAAGAGCTGATATTGAAATACTACAAATTGCCTGATCAGCTCTCGAAACTGCATATTAACCCTCCTGGTTGGGCGGGGGTATGCAGCTAATTGAATGAGCAAAACAAGACAGCCAGGATCAAGAAGATTGGAAAAATGAGTATCTGCATTCTGCATTAAATACATTAATTTGTTTCATAAAAAAATTATAAATAAATAAATTGATAAAGTTAAAAACTTACATTAAATTTTAACTGTGCGGTAAATATGTAACACGATTGTCTTAATCATGTGATACAGACGAGGATGTAGGAATTGTAATTACGTCAATTCATGTTAACTTGTAATATAAGATATCTAAATAAAGTCAGTTTATAAAGTAACTCCGTACCGTTTACTGCATGCTAGAGTGTAATCCTGAAATCCTGTTTTGATAACACAGATCGGATCGTCCCCATCATTTGGGATCGATATATACAGTTTGCTGATAGCTAGGCTTGTGTCCCTGTGTGGCATTTAGAGCCAGGTGGGATTGTGTCCTGGTTGACGTTGATAGCGGACGGATTGGAGCTGGATAGATAGGTTTCGAGAACTTGCTATGGAGTAGGTGTTTACTACAGACAGTATGGGCTCAAGAGTACAATTTTACACATTTTTATTCTCAAGGATTTAGCATTTTCTTAAACTTAGACTTAGACTTAAACATATGATGCATCTATTATACAGGCCGTTCGTTGATTATTTAAAAAATGTGTTTAAAAAAACGGTTTCGAAACTTGTATAGATAATTAAAAATCACAATTTGATCAATTTTGATCACCCCGTATTGGTAGACAGTATATGACAATAGGGTGAGAAGATAATTTGAAAAATGTAAACTAAGCGCTCGTAATTCATCATTTACACTCTGTATATCATGTATTAAGAAACCATGTCACTATATCACTATGTCATGTATCTACCGTTTCCAACATTGAGAAAACTATAAATAAAGCATCCACATTTTACAATTATAAAAAATGCACTTTTACTATTGTTTTACTTCTAACTTTTTAAGATAATTGTTGTAATGATTTTTTACTGGCAATTTTATGATTACTTCTAGGATAATAAAAGAGTTTTTGTTAGATGAACCCCCCATGCAAAAATGACAATGCCCAGGATTCAGCCATTGGAAATTGGTTATTCTTAATAGTGGTTTATCATCATAAGTGACTTGCGCATTTCCAGTGCAGGAAAACATTCAGTAATCATCAGAATCAAACACTTTTAAGCAAATAGGAAAATGACAATATTTTCCATCACATTATGATCAGATAAAGATTTCAAGGGTACCGTTGTGAATCAGGCATTGCCACCTTTGCATTGGGGGTCACTTGAAATTACGATGACAGTTCCTTTAAGAAGAAGTAAGATACAATTTTCAAATAAGCAAAACGACGATATCTTCCACATTGTTGGTCATGTGGCAGACAAGTCGTCGTACTTTCCGCCGTAATGTCCGCAAGTACTTACCTGATTAAAACTCATGTGTTATATATTAAAAGTCGCCATATTAGTATTCTTGTTTCTTTGTTCTATTTGATATTTAAAATATACTAGTTGTTCATTGACTTCTGTCTTTTATTTAGCCGTCGCTAAAGTCAGATAAAAGGTTGAAGAATGAACCAGCAATGTCCCCTGAAATTATACCACTCCTGTATTCCGAGTCCATTAGCACCTGATCCAATCAGGGTTCAGTCATGTGTTTGTTGTCTATTCTGAACCAATAGAAATAGTATGCCGGTAACATCTATCTTATTATTATCCATTTAGAGTTATGAATCCTTCAATCTGCGCTATCCAAAGATAATATATATAGATATGCATGCAGGTAGAAACCTCCTTCCTAAATTGCTTTTAGCAAACAACTAATTTTTGTACCTCTGAGATAAAGTGCAACGAGAGACATCTATAGCAAATTGATTATTTTCTATATTCCTTTCTCCCCCTGCTGACATCTGTAGGAAATACGCATTTGTGTTACTGTATAGTTCAAGTGTTGCTATCTGGACCTGTTTGACCAATAAAATTAAATTTCAAGGTAACACAAACATACAGTACGCGTTTTGTTTATGTTATGATCAGTTGTACTTAGTAAAGATATAGTAGACAAACAGAAATATTGACAAACCTTAGGAAATTATTTTATATTTGTTAAATAAGTGATATCTATTTAATCAAAATTTGAATGGCAAAAATATTTTCAGTAATAGAAGTAAAGGTGTTGCATTATGTAATAGAATATGAAAAAAACTTGTTTAAGTCATGCAATCACGATCCTGAACAAAGTTGTGCAATCACGATCCTGAACAAAGTTGTGCAATCACGATCCTCAACAAAGTTGTGCAATCACGATCCTCAACAAAGTTGTGCAATCACGATCCTGAACAAAGTTGTGCAATCACGATCCTCAACAAAGTTGTGCAATCACGATCCTCAACAAAGTTGTGCAATCACGATCCTGAACAAAGTTGTGCAATCGGCTTTCTTTTGTTAAAGGCTTTCCAAAGAGTTGTAAGAAGTCAAAATCCAATGACCGGAGGTAGGTCTAAATTTAGATTTAGTCTGGTAAAGGTAAGATAAGGCATTCAGGCAATAGGCCGGAAGACTCAGGCAGTAGGTATAAAATCCCCACTTTTAGCCAAAAGTGATGGGCATGTGCTAGTTAGAAAATTCAAAAAGTTTGAAGAGCCTCAAACCAATACTTTTATAGTCTCAAAAAATGTCAGGGGAATGGGGCTAACTTTATTTCACAATAGCAAAGAAAAGATTAACAGTTCCTTCCTGCAGAATTTCCTATGAATTTGGAAAGTTTAAAAAACAGAGGTTTAAAGGGACGGTTTACTTATTTGGGTAATTTCATGGCACATTTGAATTATTTAAAAAAATTAAACTAAGGCTATCAAATGGGATTATGGACTGGGGCTGGCTCATTTCTTTTTTATATACCAATCCAATTGAAGTTTTGAGCGCACCAAACCTAGGATGATCATTTTAGGAAAGTAATGGAGTTTTTTTGAGGTTTTGGGGTGAAGGGGGTGATGATCCAGTAGTGAGCCATGAAGAGCCAGGAGCAACCGACCATAGTAGTGTTGAATGGGATGTATTGTTCGACCGGATCCTGTCCGCTATTAGGACTGTGTCCTAGATTCGATGTACTTTTTAGTCATAATTTTTATTTAAATTGCGTTAATTTACATATGCCATTCAGTACAACTTGCACATTTAAACTTTGTCTAGTCAAATTCCTACCTCAGTTTTATTTGCATTGATTAATTTGTTTCATTAAGTACAATATGCAATATACATTGTTGATACTATAGTACGCATTTAGTGTTATCACGCATAAACAAAGTGATAAATTAGCAACAATCCAGAGGATAAAATGCCATGCGTACGAAAGAGATGGTGCTGATTGCACTTTTTCTGAAGACCTCAAATTTCTACCTGCCAGCGTATCTATATATATTATCTTTGGCGCTATCAAAACGGAAATATGTACTTCTACTGTACACTATAGTATTACAAAACCAGTTTCTTAAAAATGTCATCCTTACAAACGATACTTTTAACTAATTCACAAAAAAAAGATATATTTCTTGCATTATTAGCAGCCTATTCAGTATCCGCTATCCTCGTTGTGATCTCGTTCAACCGGAAATGGATTGTTTTAAACCGGAAACAGAATCCTGGCTTTCCGGAAGTTGAATGAACAAATGTTCTTTTTACCCAACCCTGCTCTGGGTAATGAGTTGTGTTACTACATTTATTATTTCCAGACAAAAGAGCTTGACCTGAGATGTAAAGTATATATTAAGTACAGGGTCACTCAGAACACAAAGATCCAGATTGCAATGAAAAGTTACATTAACTTTAAAGTCTAGGTCGACTTTGAAGTGTCGCAACGAATTGTCTTTGGAACTTGCCTACTTTTTATGTGTATATTTTAGAAATTTAAAGTACTTATTTTCAACAATAGCTCTTAAATAAAATAATTAGTTAAATTCTTTTTGACTTCTGAGTTCGAGCAATTGCAACCTTTGGACCACTGTGAGAAAGAATGACATTAAACTTTTTAAATACGACAACTATAGAATACGTACAATTTGTGGGAGTACAATACTGCCTTGAAAATACCCTAAAAAGTTTTTGCAATGATTTTTTCCCTAAAAAAACATCATTGAAATCTCGCCCTTTAACCCTATCCCGATTGGAATATTTTTGTCTAATATATATTGGGAGGGGGGGGGGGGTGTCCCCCCTGTGATTTTTCCCTTAAGGTTGAGATAGGGGAGTGTGATACATGTCCCTAGTCCAACTTTTCAAGGCCTGCTCATCAAAATAAATTAGACCGCTTTACCTTACCGTCTTCCATCCTACCCTATGCATCCCCCCAAAAAATATTTTTTGCGAAATTTGTTTGTAACTATTATCTTGAAAACGTGAAGAAGTTATAGCGTTCTAATGTAAGCCATTTTTAAGTTACAAGGCTCTTATATTTCAATTGTGAACATGTTCTTTCTGTGTACATTGTAAAACAAATCAAACAAAATTTCGCGGATTTCATAAAAAAAAATTCGTGGATTTTGAAAATTTTTATAAATTTATTAAAAATCGAATTTTGATGGAAATTTTGAAATTTTAATCCTTCATAAACCTTCTCTGGGGCCACGTGAGGTCCCACACAAAATTTTGGCCTAATCGGTTCAGCCGTTTTTGATTTATAAATAGATTAAGAACCCCCCCCCCCTCCCAATCGTGATAGGGATAAGAGTAAGTGTATTAAAAACCTTTTGAATATGTTAATGGTTCTTAATTGCATAATAATACCTTCGTGATTGCATGAATGAAATATGAAAAATAAAGCCTAATTTTTAATCGGTGCAGCTTTATTGTCCAAAAAGTAAGCCCTTATACACCCTCATAAGTTACTAAAAACCTTCAAACCCACAAAAATCTTTCTAGTTTAAAACTTGCTTATTTTTTTAAATTATAGTATAAATTTGTTATACTCTTAGTTGAAATATGTAATTAACCTCAATTCTATCAGACTCCAATCCATTTATTTAAATTCCAATTTATTGAAAAATCTGCAATTTAGAAATATTTCCTAGATTTTGTGTAAAATAGAATAAAACTTTCAGAGAAGAAGGGTTATAATTTGACAAGTCACGCTTCCCGTCAATAATTCAATAATTTCAATTATTTCCTCGGCCTCGGAAAAATAAATGAAACATGAAAATAAAAAATTAGGGAATTATGAAAATAAGAAAAAAACTTGGGAGGAGGGTTTTTAAGTGAAATTTAATCCACCCCGCAAAAATTAAACGTTCGGGACAAAGCTGTACAAAATTTAATTCGTCTAACTTCTGATCATATATGATTGTAAGATTACCAAAGTCCAAATTAAACAATCAGAACTTAAATTTAACTAAAGAAAATTATTTTTTCCACACTCTTATTTTTCAATCCCTATATCTTATCAACGTACCCAATGTCTAAAACCTTTGATATTTCAAACTGTGAATTCTGTTAGATTAATTTGTTTAAGTATGAAATATATAGATAAGAAAATTTTAGTTTGCGACTCGACAGAAACTCTTATTTGAAAATTTGGTTTCATTTCAGATCTAGATTAGACTAGAAAACCATGTTTTATAGTTATGTGATTCAAAGCACTTATAAGAAACAATTGAGAAATTAAAACTAAACACTTTTTGAGTCAGAAAATCGAAATTTTTTAAAAAGTTTAAGGTTTTATGGATACCGACGTTGTAAATCAAGCATTGTCATCTTAGCATGATGGGTCACTTGAAATTACGCTCAAAGGTTCTTTCAAATGTTTATATTATACAGTTTGAAATCAAGAACTTATGCAAGTGATTCGGATGATAGTTCCGTGAAGAATGGGGCTCGGATGAAGAATTGAAGAGGTTTAAGTGTCCCTCACCCCCCTCGCTCATCCTTCCTGATAATATCGTGCAAAGCAAAACTTGTGTTAATAAATTAAAAACTGAGCTGTTTGGACGGAAAGGGTAGAATGGTTTATTACTTTAATTTATCTGTAAATGGGATTTTACCATGATACTAATTAACTAAATGTTAACTAAACATTAAGCAAGGAAACATATTAAAAGACAGTGGTCTCCAAAATAAATTGAAATTAAAAGAGGATACGCAGTCATTGTAGTGTGATACCTTAATTTTACCTAGATAACCACGCAGGGGGGGGGGGTAATTAATACCTCCCTCTGGTTTTACTTCCTAATTTTTAAAACAATCCTATATCACCCTGAATCTTTTAATTTTTACTTAAGGATAATTGATTTTTGATTTTTTTTGCAAAAGTTTTGATTATCTCCAGACCCCACAGCCCCTAGGCTTTGTATTGTATGGTCAACTAGGACTAATCGTGTGACTTGCAGTTGCAAGTGCTTGCATGATATGCTTGTTTTCATAAACATAATTTTTTGTCAATGTAAAATTTTGTTTTATATTATAATAATGTTATGTGTTTTCAAAAAAATAAAAATCAATTCATGTAAATTATCAAAACTTGATATTTTTACTTTTTTCTTCTTTATACCCCCCCCCCCCTTCTTGACTAGCCTTGAGTTTAACAAACTTTAAAATTACTTAAAATAATTATTAATTAATAATTTATTTTGTCTAACAAAAAATGTACACTAACATACAACTCTATATACAGGAAGTCTGAATAAATATGGGAATTAAAAATCATCTTTGATCGTTTTCATGGCAAATGTATGCTTTACAAAATGGGAAGTGTCGTTTTTGTATTTTCAGAAACGACAGAGATTTTAGAGAGGACTTGACTCTTTGAATCTTTTAATCCCTTTATTTTTGCAACCTGATGTCTTAGTCCTTGGATATTTCAAACTATGAATTCTGTTGGATCATATAATCTAAGTTTGAAATATCAAAGGTTTTCACCATCAGGTTGCAAAATCTAAACTCCTTTAGTAAGTTTTGTCTTATCTAATAAATAAAGAATGGGATATTTTCATATCTCAATAAAATAGGCAAAAGAGACATTTGGGAAATATACAAATTGTTTTGGGTTACAACAGTTGGTTAGTTCTTGTTACCATAGAAGCATTATTTATTCCCATGTTTATTGGGATATCCTGTCCACTTTATGTCCATGTTTATTGGGACTCCCTGCACACACAATTTCAATTTTATATTTGATCTGTGTCTCTTTTTAATATACAAAGAATATTAACCCAGAGAAGGCTGCAGGTTGCAACATACACAACTCGAAACTAAACAAATCAAACCATTTTACAATTTTCAATTTTACAAATCTACGCTAGTTCTGTACTGTACAAAACAGTACAGGCTTACAATCACGGTACAATACAGTACAATAAAGTAATAAAGTACAGAACAGTCAGTACAGTACAGTACAGTACAGTACAGTACAGTACAGTACAGTACAGTATAGTACAGTACAGTACAGTACAGTTCAGTACAGTACAGTACTGTAAAGTACATTACAGTTCAGTGCAGTACAGCACAGTACAGTACAGTACAAAAAAACTCTACCTGATTGGGTAGTATAAGAAAGTTGATAGCTTGAGCTGGCATCCAGAACATACAAGAACTTTGAAAGGTTGGAACTAATTTTTCTCTAAATAAATACAGTTGTCCCCAAGATAATGTGCAATATAAGAAAAAGAACTGATATTTTAAGCTTTTGCTGGATTTAGCAGTTGATGCAAGTGTTCAATCTTTTTCAAAGACTCAAAAAGAAAAGACAAGGTTTGCTTATATCCGCCAGGGAATGGTAATAAAATAAATTAATGCAATTACATTACTCGCTGAGCTTCTCTTCAAAAACAAAACATGGCAAGCACAAAGTTATAAATGCATTGTTGAGTAAAAGAATAGTTTATTAGTGTAAAAATACAGATATTCAATTGAATTAAATTGAAAAATCCACATCATCCTGAAAACATGGTTATTTTGGTCCGAAAAAAACCTTTGACTGATTATCGAGAGCATGAAGAACTCCTTGTGTTTATTTCTAAGATGGTGTTCAAACAGCCTGGAAACTGGATTGTATTACAAGTTTTATAAAGCTTATAAACTGTAATTGTGTGTTAATTAATGCTACGAGAAAACCTCTGTATTTTAAACATAACAAGAATTTATCATTTCTAATTGAAAAAAAATGAAATCAAATTTCAAATTCACTCTTAGTCTTAAACTTTTAAATTCAACAATTTTAGATGTTTGTGAAAATGTGATTGTTTAATTTCTTCCAAAATTTCACCAAGATTGAATTGAAAAATCAAAGAAAATTCGGGACATTATAATAAGAGAATTCGCAACATTGTAATAAGAGAATTCTCAACATTGTAATAATAGAATACGCAACATTGTAATAAGAAAATACGCAACATTGTAATAAGAGAATTCGCAACATTGTGATAAGAGAATTTGCAATATTGTAATAAGATAATTCACAACATTGTAATAAGAGATTTCGCAAGATTTCGTAACAATGTAATAAGATAATTCGCAACATTGTAATAAGAGATTTCGCAACATCGTAATAAGAGATTTCGCAACATTGTAATAAAAGAATTCGCAACATTGTAAAAAAAGATTTAGCAACATTCTAATAAAAGATTTAGCAACATTGTAATAAGAGAATTCGCAACATTGTAATAAGACAATTCGCAACATTGTAATGAAAGATTTCGCAACAATGTAATAAGATAATTCGCAACATTGTAATAAGAGATTTCGCAACATCGTAATAAGAGATTTCGCAACATTGTAATAAAAGATTTAGCAACATTGTAATAAAAGAATTCGCAACATTGTAATAAAAGATTTTGCAACATTGTAATAAGAGAATTCGCAGCATTGTAATATCAGATTTCGCGACATTGTAACAAGAAAATTCGCAATTTTTCCGTTCTGGTCTAGTTGTTTTTTCAATGGCTCCTTTGTTTTTGTTTAATTAACGGATATTTGAACATTAGCATGTTTAAATACCACAAAGAAGTATTGCACAAATAAAGGTACAATCTATTTTTTTACTCATCCTGTACCTGGGAAAAATAGAAAGATATTTTCAAATAATTTACGCAGGGTTTAAAAAGATTTAAAGATGTTGCCGAGGACTAGTGTCTATGGTTTCAAGAAAATATTTCCCAAAAGAAAATCCTTCTTGTGGTTTGCTTTCATCCCGAGTAAAGATTTGCTTATATGCTATCCAGGCCACATCAATAAACAAGCAGCTTGGAGCCTTGGATTTGGAATTCAGATATTCCAAATTCAATTCAAACTGCAGTCTTCTCTGCAAATATAAAGGGTGTTCCAGAAAACATGATACATTCACATACAAAATATATCTTTCGGCTTTCGGTTATTCTAACAACTGTCATAAAACAAACCTAGCCCTGGAATCTTTCCAAATGTGTGTTGTGCTTTCCAAGTATATAAAAGACATGTTAATTGGGATATCTTGTATTTTATCTTTTATCTTTATAATTATAGGGAGTTTTCGCAAAAAATAAAAGGGAGGTATAGGCTTACGTCGAAAAAAAAATCAATGCTGATCGCTACTAATGTTACGTTGCGTCTATAAGGAGAAAATTGTTAAGAACGACTCATACCAAATAACTTTAAGTTAATTGTATGTAAAGCAAATACAAAATATTATGAAATATCAACTATATACGAATGCGTCGATTAAAATTCGATGATTATAAGTTGTAATATCTGAATGATGTATTTGTAATTAAATTGAAATATTTACGATCTGAGTCGAAAATTGAAACTTTGTGAATTTGTATGGACACTACCTTTTTCGGCATGAGTTGTGTATAACAATTTTCTCCTTATAGACACAACAGATAGAATTATGATTAGTACCGATCACCATACTTTTCAACGAAAGCCTATACTAGACTCCTTTCATTTTTGCGAACACTCTCTTTATATAATTGTATTAGTTTTGATTATTTGAAAAATCTAATCCCAATTCCAGATTATTACCTGCACTCTGTAAAAATATCTGGTTTGCCCTCCATTATCGACATTCCTGTAGAAAGTAGATAGATAGATAGATAAATAGATAGATAGATAGATAGATAGATAGATAGATAGATAGATAGATAGATAGATAGATAGATAGATAGATAGATAGATAGATAGATAGATAGATAGATAGATAGATAGATAGATAAAAGGGAACAAGATAGATAGATAGATAGATAGATAGATAGATAGATAGATAGATAGATAGATAGATAGATAGATAGATAGATAGATAAAAGGGAACAGTGCTGAAAGAAAGATAGATAGATGGATAGATAGAAAGATGGAAGGGAACAGGGCTGATAGAAAGATAGATAGATAAATAAATAAATAGATAGATAAAAGGGAACAGTGCTAATAGAAAGATAGATAGATAGATAGATAGATAAAAGGAAACAGTGTAGATGGATAGATAGAGAGACGAAAGGGAACAGTGCTGACAAAAAGATAGATAGATAGATAAAAGGGAACAATGCGGACAGATATATAGATAGATAAAAGGAAACAGTGCTGACAGATATATAGATAGATAAAAGGAAACAGTGCTTACAGACAGATAGATAGATAAAGGGGAACAGTGCTGACAGATAGATAGATAGATAAAGGGGAACAGTGCTGACAGATAGATAGATAGATAAAGGGGAACAGTGATCACAGATAGATAGATAGATAAAAGGAAACAGTGCTGACAGATAGATAGATAGATAAAAAGGAACAGTGCTGACAAAAAGATAGATAGATAGATAAAAGGGAATTGTGCTGACAGATAGATAGATAGATAAAAGGGAACAGTGCTGACAGATATATAGATAGATAAATGGAACAGTGCTGACAGATAGATAGATAGATAAAGGGGAACAGTGCTGACAGATAGATAGATAGATAAAAGGGAACAGTGCTGACAGTTATATAGATAGATAAATGGAACAGTTCTGACAGATATATAGATAGATTAATGGAACAGTGCTGACAGATAGATAGATAGATAAAAGGGAACAGTGCTGACAGATAGATAGATAAAGGGGAACAGTGCTGAAAGATAGATAGATAGATAAAGGGGAACAGTGCTGACAGATAGATAGATAGATAAAAGGGAACAGTGCTGACAAATATATAGATAGATAAAGGGGAACAGTGCTGACAGATAGATAGATAGATAAAGGGGAACAGTGCTGACAGATAGATAGATAGATAAAGGGGAACAGTGATCACAGATAGATAGATAGATAAAGGGGAACAGTGCTGATTTTAAATGTTTTGATTTCAACTTTACCCTACAGGTTGAAAGATAGATTGATGAAAAGATAGGTTTAGAGATTTATATTTAGAAATCAACATGAGTTCTTGAACATTTAAAAAAAAATGAAATTCTGGAAGAAATTGTAAAAACAAGAAATCTGGTCAAATGCTACAATTTTGACAAAAACTTTCAATAATGTTAGGCCCAAAGGACAACGTTCAGGGTTAATGAAGTCATTAATTCAAATTTCAGTTTCCGAATATATAGCTGAACATTATACAATTTCTTTGAAAACCATAACTTTTAAACGATGAAAGCTTGTTTCTGGAATAAGACAAAGAAACTGAGTACTTGCAACAAACTCTGATTTTCTATTTCCTTTATCTTTGAAATCCGAGGTTAGGGACAAACTATGAATTCTGAAAGATGAAATAGTTTTAAGTTTAAATTATCAGAAAACAAAAATATAGGAATTTGGATATTAGAGTTTGAGGCAAGAACTCAGTTCCTTTACTCTGTGATCTTGTTGCGCTCTATACTATATACCTGTATAGAATATTGCAAGTATTGGAGGTGAAATCACAAATTGATCAAGGAGCATCTTCTGACCAATGATTGATAAACTGGTTCCAACAAACCTCTTTTAAGGGACAGTCTACAGTCGTCATCGTATATATTAATACAAAAAAGACGATTTCCTTTATCTATTTTTATTTCTACCAAGCTTTAAATAGCAGAGACACATTAAAATGTAAACAAATAGAAGTATTTAATGAACATTGAACAATTTCTCTTTGTTTTCTTGTAAACTTGTCATTTCCAGAACTCTTTGCAGGAATCAAAGCATTATAAATAAAAATTCATCTTCATTATTTGGATATAAACGCCAACTTTAACCCTTTTAAAGAGTTAAATGCCAAATTCACAGGATTACACCTTAATTCTAGCAATAATGATGAATATATTTTACTTTTTCTATCTTGAGAAGAAGTAGATTCTCACAAAGGAAAACAACTTTGCTGTTTTGTTTTTTTTGCTAAAATAATGGTTAAAAAGTACCGTTGTGAAACAGAAAGTCAGTCTTGACATTTTATTTACATTTCAATTTTTACTGCAGTATAGTTTTTAATGTACACTTGCTGTACACTATGTATGCTGAAAGTCACAGAAAAAAAAAATTATATAAATTCAAAGTGCTATTAAAATTTTCATACATTTTTAAGACCAGGTCGCCTTTTTAGTATCACAAAACCTTGACCTTATATTTGACAAACTCATCTATATTTTTCTGTAGCTCTAGACATTTTGCACATTTTTAGATCCATAAATGTAAAAGAATTAGCTTTTAACTTTTCATCCCCAAGAAGTTATTGGCAAAATTTTCAAGAACTTTTGCAGAGATCTTTAAAACTTTGAATCCGTGTACATTACAAAGGAATTGAGTCCTTGCCACAAATTCGGATTTTCTAATCCCTATATCTTTGGAACCCAATGTCATAAACCTTTGATATTTCAAACTTATATTATTTGATGTTACAGAAGTCATAGTTTGAAATGTCAAAGGTCTACAACATTGGACTCCAAAGATAGGGATTAGAAAATCAGAGTTTATTACAAAGACTCAATTCCTTTAGAACAATTAAGATTCAAGTAAAAACATCACCTTGTCTAGCCATTTGTACCAACGGAATAAAATATTAGGGAACACAAAAGTCCCTAGAACTCCATATCTAGAAAAGTATCAATAATAGATAAAAATTTGGTCCCTAGAACTCCATATTTAGAAAAGTATTAATACTAGATAAAAATTTGGTCCCTAGAACTCCATATCTAAAAAGTATTAATAATAGATCAAAACTTGGTCCCTAGAACTCCATATCTAAAAAGTATTAATAATAAATCAAAACTTGGTCCCTAGAACTCCATATCTAGAAAAAGTATTAATAATAGATCAAAACTTGGTGCCTAGAACTCCATATCAAGAAAAGTATTAATTAAAGATAAATATTTGGTCCCTTGAACTCCATATCCAGAAAAATATTAATTTCCCTAGATAAACATATCTTAAGACACGATTGAAAAGTATAATGGTGGCTAAATTAAAATTTTCCAGTTTCCAGGTTTCTATTTGATAAAAGTTCTTTTTGGATTTTGTGACTGCGGACTTTAAAATCTTTAATATTTTATAATGTCAATTAGAAAAGTTTGAGAGAAATGTTTTCACCCCGCCTCCCCCTCCTCGTTTTAAATGTAAAAAGTATGAGGTCCTATTTACCCTATTTTATAGAATCTAAATTTTACAATTTATGTAAATGGAGGATATGAAGGGATGAAATGAACCCCAGCAAATATACATAAACTTCATGAATTTATTGTATTTAGAATTATAAATATATATTTTATTTATTTATTTAAACACATAACTATTCGACATTCAGTTTCACTACACAGTGTCCCTGGAGGAACAACTTTTTTGATAAAAGTTCCGAAAACGTATTTTGCCATTTTTTTGTCTGGGTCTCTAGTTCTCAAAATATAAATTTTAAAAAATCTGTTTGAGGTTTTTTAAACAATCCTCATTTTTAAATAGTTCATGAAAATATTCCAAAATCAAGGATTCGGCTAAAACATGTAAGTTCTCTTTTTCAAGTTTTAGCCGAACCCTTGATTTTGGCATATTTTCATGACCTATTTAAAATGATGATTGTTAACCCCCCCCCCCCCCCAACAGATTTTTTTGGAATTTATATTTTTGAGAACTAGAGAACCAGACGAAAGAAATGGCAAAATACGTTATATGGAACTTTTTCAAAAAGGTTGTTGTCTTTATTTATTAAAATTCACACATTCCTGGACCTTATTTTAAAAATACACAGTACTGCGAGATAGGAAGACGTCATTCCTGAATGAATAGATGAATATGGTCCTAGGGCTCAATATATGGTAGAATGTATTTCTGGATGAATAGAGATGAATATGGTCTCAGGCTTTAATTTATTTCTGGATGAATAGAGATGAATATTGTCCCAGAAACCAATGTATTTTAATGAGCGGTGATGAATATGGTCCCGAGGTACAATGTATTTCTAAATGAATAGACTGCTATGGTCCCAGGGTCCAGTGTATTTCTGAATGAATAGATGAATATGATCCCAGGGTCCACTGTATTTTTAAATAAATCGATAATTTGGTTCCAGGGTCCAATGTATTCATTACTGAATGAATAGAGATGAATATGGTCCCACAATCCAAGGTATTTTGAATGAAAGGATGAACATGGTCCCGGGGTCCAATGAATTCTTGAATGAATAGAGATAAATATGGTCCCAGAATCCAATGTATTTTAAATAAATAGATGAATAGGTCCCGAGGGTTCAATGTATTTCTGAATGAATAGATGAATATAGTTCCAGGGTCCACTGTATTCCTAAATGAATTAATGAATATGGTTCCAGGGTCTAATGTATTTCTGGATGAATTGATGAATATGGTCCCAGGGTCCAATGTATTTCTAGATGAATTGATGAATATGGCCCCAGGGACCAATGTATTTACCAGGGATCAATGTATTTCTGAATGAATAGTGAATATGGTCCCAGGGTTTAATGTTTTTTCTAATAAATGGTGAATATGGAGTATGGACTCTGTAGGTTATGTTGTCTATCCGGTTAAAAATGATGCTTGCTCTTTACTCTCTATACTTAATACTTTCTATATTTGATTGATAGTGCACATTTAGACTAAAGATTGATATATGCACATAAAACATTAGTGTTTGGGCATGATACATTGAACAAACTTTGTATAGTACACCGATTTTTCATTCAATTATTCAAGTTTCTTAAGAAGGCAACGAATATAGGGAAAATGAAAGTTTTTTATGAAAGGCATGTTTGGTGCAAAAAAAAAAATTATCTAAGCTTTTGATTTGGTAAGTATGGTTTGGTAAAAACCAGAGTTATGTTAGCATGTTTTGATAAAACCAAAGTTATGTAAGCATGGTTTGGTAAAAAACCAAAGTTAAGTAAGCATGGCTTGATAAAAACCAAAGTTATGTAAGCATGGTTTGGTAAAAACCAAAGTTATGTAAGCATGGTTTGATAAAAAACAAAGTTATGTAAGCATGGTTTGATAAAAACCAAAGTTATGTATACATGGTTTGATAAAAAACCAAAGTTATGTAAGCATTATTTGATAAAAAACAAAGTTATGTAAGCATGGTTTGATAAAAACCAAAGTTTGATAAAAATTAGTTTATGTTTGGTCAAAAAAAACTGAACCTGGCGATATTTGCAAAATCATAATCAGACTTCTGCTCTGGAAATACCTTCCTGGAAATAATAGAATATTCGAATGCATGGATTATAAAACTTTTAAACTATTTAATTCAATAAATATTTATTAAAGTATATTTCTAACTACACTGAAATAATTTATTTAGGAGGACGTTAACACTAACGCTCGTAAATATACAAAAAGAGCTGAGCTGAAAACTGTGGATATTGAGATTAGTGTATTCTTTTCTAAATCTCAAGATTAATATTTAATCTCTAGTTTGTATCCAGAAAAGTGTATAAAATTTAACCAATGAGAGCGGCGAATAAGAAGCCAAGAAATTTAAAATTTTGCGCGCCATTGGTCGGAACCGCTATGGATAACCAAAAAGAATAAAATTAGATCAGGCAGAAATTAAAAGCGTCCACAGACCACAAAGCATATTTAGATTAAACGATCGGCATCAAGGGTTTCCTTATACTCTGACTTCAACCTAATAGTGTACATCTTTAATATTTCAAACCTTGATTATTTGATCTGACAGAATTAACATTTTGAAATGTCGAAGGTCGTGAGTATGTGAAGAGTGAGCAAATAAAAAAAAAATGAAGCAAAAATGAAGGCGTAAAACGAGATAGGATTTTGTTAAGTTTTAAATTCGACCTGAGCAAGGTTTGCTGAATAAATTCCGACCCTGAGTAAAGCGTTCCATAAACAACACAGTTGGCTGAACAATATTAAAAAAATATTAATTTAATTATTTTGAATATTTGAAAAGTAAAATTTGGTATAATTGTGAAAATTCGTCTATATTTTTAAACTAGGATTATTTGTCCAGAACAATTCTAAGAAGTCTTAATTGCTTGTCCAAGATATCGGTAAGTTCTCGATAAGTCCCTACCCCCGTCCCTATACCCCCCCCCCCATGCCTGTCCTAGAAGAACAACTCTCGGCCCGAACCTAGTTTAGAACTTTAGGTGCGGTGATTGGCCATAAAATTGTTTGAGCCTAAGTGCGGATTTTTGAAATGTGTGGGCCGACAAAGTCGAGAAAACACATGGATCTGATTTAGCATTATTGGCCAAAACAATCAATTTTTTGTTGATTTGAAATCAAAGTTTATTTAACCTAGCAGAGGTCTTGAACCGAAAATGTGTTTGACTCTCCCCACAAGCCCAGCCATGGTTTTCTGTAAAAGATAGAGATAAGAAAATGGGGTGAATACTTAGTGCCATTTTACGACATCATAATGCATCAAGTTTGTATTTTACATTCAGTAGCAAAATCATTCTTTTTGTCAATACTTCCAGAGACTTCTCAGTATTCAGAGATCGGACACTTTGAGTGGATATTGTTAGTTGCTTGATTTCTATATCCTATTTGGACACTTTTAAACTGGAGGATCAATGATTAATCCTAAGATTTACAACACAAAATATTTTAAGAAACCACAAATATTTTATCATCAGAGTTTTTTTTGTAAATCTTTCCAGTCTTGAGGGCGCACTTTTATTTGAAATATCTCTAAACTTTTGTTTGGAATATTTTTAAAGTTTTGTTTGAAATATCACGAAACTTTTATTCAAAATATAGTTTTTTTTAATATTGCTAAAAATTTGCTTGGAATATTGCGCAACTTTTGTTTGAAATATAGCAATTTTTTGTTTGGCATATCTTCGAAACTTTTGTTGGGGATAGCGCGAAAATTTGTGTTTGTAATATCGTTTAACATTTTATTTAAAATATCGAAAAACTTTTTTCTGACATCCTTAAACTTGTGTTTGGGATATTACGAAATTTTTGTTTGTAATATCGTTAAACATTTTATTTAAAATATCGAAAAACTTTTTTCTGACATCCTAAAAACTTGTGTTTGGGATAGCGCGAAACTTTTGTTTGAAATATCATTGAAAATTTTGTTTGAAATATTATTGAAAATTCTGTTTAAAAAATCACAGAACTTTTGTTGAAATGTTGCAGAACGCTTGTTTGGATTGAACTGGAAAAAAGAAATATAGAACAAATTATAATTAAAAAAATAACATGTAAAAAGTTTAAATGCAGTATAACTATCTCCGGATTATGTCCAATTTCTATATTCCCCCCACCCTGGTATTTCCAAAATTTGGTTTCCATGCTTTGTGTCAAATAATTTGGCTCTAGGGTTTAAATAATAAATAGTACTTTGGTCTGCAGATTTAGCAAAGTTGAAAGGATTGTGTACATCGTGATATGTTTCCGTGAATATATTTATTTCCGCATGGTCAAATCTTATTTTTTTATTTTAAATTGAAATAAAATGATTGAAAACTTTCTTATTTTCACTGTCAGAATTTCAAACAACAAAAAATCTTTTCAAATTTTTTTTTACTTTTTCAGTTTTTACGAAAAGGCATACACAGGAGTTTATGAAAGTCGGCTCACATAAAACTAACAACATCTAGTCTGTATAGTATAATTTCAGTCATATTTTTATCTTTAATTTAAAATCCGTCAAAAATATCATAAAAGACTTAGTTTACTTTAATTTTTTTATTAAAAACCAACAAATTCGAAAAATATTCATTTTACGGGAAGAAATGTGTTTTGAATTAAAGGCTCATGCACTGACTTTTAACTTTTGGACCCCTAACTTATATTGATCCGTAATGAAAAAAATAAAACTATGGATTAACAAAATATAATATTGATTTACAGATAAATTAAGAATTTAACTGAAGCCTGTATCATGTGCTTGGTAAAATACTTGTTTGATATCTTATTCAACTCTACTTTCATATATAGATGTGACAGTGAGTTGTGTTGAAAATCCTTATTTAGTAAAACTATTAAAACTATGTGTTTCAGATATAGATGTGACAGTGAGTTGTGTTGAAAATGTATTAAGTAAAACTATTAAAACTATGTTTCTTAACAAAAATAAATAGTAATTCTTATTTTGAATTCATTACTAACTTGATTTTAAAATTAAATTGTTTTATCAATTGTCCCTCAGAAAAAAATTGTTGAAAAAACACATACAAACCAATATCAAATCTAACTTTATATAATTTGGAAAGTGTTTAAAACACCCAAAAACAAAATGTTCCATATACAATGTCCGAATTTAATGAATTTCAGCCACGACTCAAATCCCCCAAAAACCGGTTTCAATTGAGCGCCGACTTAAATCTTGAAAAATTAATACAAATTTAAGTGGAACCAACAAAATTCGACCTCCGATTCATCAATGATCTGTGTAGGATTTAAAAAAAAACTCAAAATCAAGATTTAGAGAAAAATTGCGAATTTTTTTTTTGGTGGGGGGGGAATTAAACATTTCTGTCTTCACCACATACGATAAGCAATAATTTATTGTGCGTTTAGAATAAAATGCTTGAATTAAAAAACTCAAAATCATGTCATTAAAAATTTCTAAATGTTTCTATTTCACCCCAGAGTCACCTATGTGTTTGTGGTAGTAAATTACTGGTAATTATTTAATCATTTAAACTTTGTTTTCTGTGTGAATACTGCCATTGTATTATTAATTAAATTGCTTTTATATTACAACAAAAACAAATTAAGTAATTTCCCTTAACAATTTTGGTTGATGACGTAATATGGTTTTCAAAATGTTGATAAATAGGTGTTCAAGGAATTCAATATGTTCCAGGATTCGTCATGATGCAGAATTTGAAATTTTCCATGGATATCAATAAGTAAAGGAACGGAATTATACACTACTAATGCTCAAGCCATTTTTGTAACCTTCAATATAATAAATTTTGAACTTTTTATCTCGCTCTAATTCACAGTTTGAAATTTCAGAAATCTACGATATTTTAAAATTCTAAAAAAGGATACTTGACGGTTATTCCAGATTTTATTTAAAAAGAATTTTTTTTATAAATTAAAAATATTAATTAAAAGGAAAATCAAGAATTAAAGTTTGACGTTTATTAAAATTATGTTTTATGTTAGATTAAATACACTTCATACTTTAGATATTTATTTTTGATTTTGCAAAATCTAAAATTCAATTTTACTGGGTTTATGATTGTAAGAGAGGATATGAAAATTAAATACAAGAATTGGAGAAATTTATCAAATTGATCAAACTATGTTTTGTTATGATATTGAAGCACATTTTTAAAACTTTTTTATTATAAAGAAGAGACGGCATTCGAGAAATCCAATTTTGATAAAATAAGAACGATAAATTTCATTTTGGAAAAAAACATAACGTAATTAGTCTATATTGGTACACATTTCTAACTCATCTTTATTGGTACACAGTTCCAACTCGTCTTTATTGGTACAGAGTTCCAACTCATCTTTATTGGTACACAGTTCCAACTCATCTTTATTGGTACACAATTCCAACTCATCTTTATTGGAACACATTTCTAACTCGTCTTTATTAGTACACAGTTCCAACTCATCTTTATTGGTACACAGTTCTAACTCATCTTTAGTGGTACACAATTCCAACTCATCTTTATTGGTACACAGTTCCAACTCATTTTTATTGGTACACAGTTCCAACTCGTCTTTATTGGTACACAGTTCCAACTCGTCTTTATTGGTACACAGTTTCAACTCATCTTTATTGGTACACAGTTCCAACTCATCTTTATTGGTACACAGTTCAATTGAATAAATAAGTCATGCACTTACTTCACTGTAAAGAAAATAAGTCATTGCCACATGCACAAACTTTCTAATCCCTTTATCTTTTCAACCTGATTGTGAAAACCTTCATATTATAAACTTGGATAATTAGATATAACTAGATTATATGTCGTTTGACATTTATAAGGTCCACGAAATTGGGTAAAAAAATATTGGGATTAGAAAATCAAGGTTTGTGGAAAAGACTCATTTCCTTTAAGCAATCAAGTCTAGAAGAATTGAGGTTTCCAAATCTCTATAATTAACCCATGATGTGGTAGACCTTAGATATTTCGAACTTCAAATTTTAATAGATCAAACAATCTAAATTTGAAATATGATTTTTACACCATCAAAGTTTTTAAATTAACCAATTTTCAAGTAAATTACAAACCTATAGATACATCAGATAATTTATCTAGGATTACAAACCTCTGTAAAAGTTTACGCATGTATGGTGCAAGACAATGCGGGAAATTGTGAGAAGTTAGCACTTTTCTAGAGACATTTAAATATATTACAAGTTTACTTAAAATTCCACCACAGTTACTTTTAATGAAGCGACATGTAATACAGTGAAACCCTTAATAACGAATACATCGAAAGAATTCATCAAATGTCGTATTCTTCACTTTCTGATAATGGACTGTTGCAGACATTTAGTTTTTTTAATTAAATGATTATATGGAACTCTTTAAAACTGTCCCCGCATATTCATGGCTATTTATTTATTTTCGCAAATACTGAAATTTATGTAATATAGTATAAAACTCATTGAAAAATTTTCAAGACTACATTTGATAAATTCTTCCGATGCATTCGTTATTAAAGGAAGTGTTCGCGAAAAATGAAAGGGGGTATAGGCTTAATGCGATAAAAAAGCGCATTTGATCGCTACTAATCTTACTTCTAGCTGTTGCGTCTATAAGGAGAAAATTGTTAAAAACGACTAATACCGAAGAACGTAGTGTCCATACAAATTCAGAAAGATGCAGCCGTAAAAAAATCTATTTAATTAATCATTCAGATATTACATCCCATGGTCATCGATTATCTTTCGCCACATTTGTATATAGTTGATTTTTCATAATATGTTTTGATTTTATTTTTTTAAATAATATTTAGCTTACAATTTGTTTTCGAACATTCCTGGAAAATATCAAAATGTCGTCTTCATTACCAAAAATCCTCGAAACAGGAATAAATGTTTTTAAAGTAACTCTCAGATCATAGCAATTAAAACATATTATGAAAAATCAACTATATACAAATGTGGCGAAAGATAATCGATGACTATAGGTTGTAATATCTGAATGATTTGTTTGAAATTAAATTGATTTTTTTAGGGTCCAAGTCGTATGTTGCATCTTTCTGAATTTGTATGGACACTACGTTCTTCGGTATTAGTCGTTTTTAACAATTTTCTCCTCATACACGCAACAGCTAGAAGTAAGATTAGTAGTGATCAAAAGCGCTTTTTTATCGCATTAAGCCTATACCCCCTTTCATTTTTCGCGAACACTCCCTTTAAGGGTTTCACTGTATCAGTCAGTCTTTAAGATTACCTGTATTAACTATCATTAGACTAAATATAGACTCTGAATACGAATGGTTTAGTTAATCATTTACCAGTAGAGAAATAAATTCAGAAAGCTTTAAGTGTGATTTATAAAATACTTAAAGAGACTTTGTAGTTTGGGCATTGTTACAGATTTATGAAATTAGGGTGACAATCGCTTTAATTAAAATTTTTCCTTTGAATTTTCTCTTCATGTCTTCATTTTCAAGATTTATAGGATGGAATGGGGGGGGGGGGGGCGGGGGGACAATGCATAAATTCTACATATTACATAAAATGCTTGCAGTTAGCCTCAATTTGAGAGTGCATATTTTACTGAACTTTGTTTTATACAATTGTTGTAAATAAGACGTTATAGAATTTAAGGTTTCGTGGACATTACTTCAAGGGAGGCCCTTTTTTCACACTCCTCCCGAACAAAGTATCGCGTATAGACAAGTTTTATTTATGTTATTTTGGTTTCCCAAAAATGGTCTATATATATATACCAAGAAGGGTCCGATTTTACTTGAAAAAAGGTCAAAATAAGTCCAACAGATATCCAGCTTTCACTTCTGACAGGTCTCATCCCATAAATAACAAATTCCGGATGGGTGCGTTCTAGAATGTCATGTCATTGAACCTTGATCTAAGCAAAATTGAGGAAGATATGACGCTTTTCTATCTGGTATAGTTTTATATTTCTTGAAATTTGTTTTTTTTTATATATACATAATATAATAATATTTTTTTCTGAAATTAAGGATTTCTTCACATTTTTTGTTCAAGCGAAGGTTGAAAGGTTAAAGTTTTGATTTAGGCAAGCCCTGTTTAAATTTAAATTTAAACTGTGCCAAAATTATATGAAAATCTATATATATGAAATTTTGTATACTGCACTGCCATTGGCTGAAGTTATGGTGACGTAATACGGACTTTACGGACTGTATGTAATAATATTATCAATTATTTCTATTGATAATGCAAAATAAGAATTAAATGATTATAACAGGAGCAAACCTGAGATTCTCAGGTTTCTGTGGGATATCGTCGTTTTTAGATTGGTTTCGTATTTGTTGAATATGATCTGCTTAATACTACAACTTCTATACAAAATTGTAAATATATGAATTTTGGTATAAATTTGACATAGTTTTATATCTATTTCTCGAGACAGAAACAATTAAAAACAATTTTGTAAAGAGTTTATCAAAATAAAATAGATATTTCGTTCAATTTTGATTAGACAAATCTTTGGAAGTTCCAACTTTTTTAATTGGACAGCGGAATTACCATTCTCTATAATAGGAGAGTCACTCTAAATTACGATCACAGTCCCATGAAAGGGTTTACTTTAAACTAAAATCTCCAATTTTCTAGAACAAATGTAAAAAATTTGCAATATTTTCTTGCAGGGAAAATTTTGATAAATTTGTATCTATAAAAATCCTTTGATGCAAATATCCATATATTATATATCTTTAGGGGAAGGAATGCTTTTGTATAAAAATCTGAATGTTTTTATTAAAAATTGGGAAAGCGTTAAATTGAAAAGCAAAATAAGCATTTAGCAACAATTTCATGCTCGCAGGTCACGGGTCGCGGGTTGCGGGTCGTGGGTTGCGGGTCGTGGGTCGTGGATCGTGGGTCATGGGTCGTGGGTCACGGGTCGTGGGTCACCTCCCTTCTATTTTATTTTTGTAATACTGTTCTCATTTTAGAAGACTGGCAGTGGGTTTAAAACAAGTAAAACCACCAAAAGAAAACTTGTACACAAGAAATATTAATCTTTAATGTGAACATCTTCAAACGTCTTGAAAAATGAACATTTTCCTATGAATTGTTTTCAAATCATTTCAAATCAAAATATAAAAAAGAGGTCGAACAATTTCAAATTTAAATGGGTTAAAAAATGCATTAGTGTAACAATGTCATAGTTTGCACTATTTAAACTTATTTTTACATTTATTAATCAATTTCAATCTAAAAACTTTATTCAATTTCCATTCAATATACAGAGAGTTATAGAGTATATTTCAGTGAATTCTGTCTAAGTTTAAGTTTTTAAGCTTCAGTTTCTCATTAGTGGTCGGGAGTGGGACACAAAACATAAAAGGTTTCTTGTTTTCTGGAGAACATTCAGGAAATATTTAGTTTTCTTGGAATTTCTTGTTGACAAAGTTATCAATTAGAGTTTATGAACCGGTTTCAACTTCAAACCCTATACCCTGTGAACTTTTGTCCGGAAAATGTTAATTTTGCAGGCCTGATCTCGATATCCAATGTGGGCACTTCTAAATTTGAACATGATCCCTCAATCCTTGTAGATCTTTCGGAGTAAAAAAGGAAGTAAATTAAACCATTGTCTGCTTGAGATGGAGATTAATCTTTAATCCCAAGATTCACAACAGAAACGTTCTGACTTCTGGTAGGGTTTGCATTATATGAAATATGGTTTAATATCAATTTTATTAAAACTAAAATGACACACTGAGCTTACTGTGTAGAGTGTACGTAAACAATCTCCAACTCTTGTTTCAAAATATGTATCAATGTAAACTAGACAGAAGGCAAATATAAAATGTTGGTATGACTTTGTGACCTTGTTGCTCATTTAGTTTTAATTTTGCGCACAGCACTATAGTTTTAGTAGAAGTAGATATTTCCATTTACTGATAACCCCGATATAGGATTCATCTCTAATTGGATAATGAGCTAGATAGACAGATAGATTTTACCGCCAAGCAATTACTATTGGTTCAAAATAGACAACCAACATATGGCTGAACCCTGATTGGATCAGGCGCTAATGGACTCGGCATGCTAGAGTGACAGATAAATTAATATAATTAATATCAAAATTTATAACATTATTTATTGTTCTTTACAATAGCTCTTTAATAAGAGAAGTTCTGATTAAAAACAATAAAATTTTAATCTAACATTCAATTTACATTAGTTTGAAGGTTTGGCTGAAGATGTTTATAAAATAAAGAGAGGTCACTCCCTTTAATTAAAGAGATAAGAAGAATTAAAGCAAGAAAAATATTAAAGATGAAAGAATGAAAAAGTAGAAAGTGAAAAACTAATGAAAGATAAAAACTAGGAGAAAGACAAAATATAACAAAATGATCGAGTTAATGAAGGAAACATGACAAAGAAAAAAGGGACCAACCCTATTAAGAAAAAAAGGGACCAACTCTATTAAGAAAAAAAGGGACCAACCCTGTTAAGAAAAAAAGGGACCAACCCCATTATGAAAAAAAGGGACGAACCCTGTTAAGAAAAAAAGGGACCAACCCTGTTAAGAAAAAAAGGGACCAACCCTGTTAAGAAAAAAAGGGACCAACCCTGTTAAGAAAAAAAGGGACCAACCATGTGAAGAAAAAAAGAAATTGAGGAAATTTAAAATATTATAAAGTTTTAAAAAATGACGAAACTGAAATTATTAGATAATTATGGACTAAAAAATTGTAATACGATAATTCCACTTTTTTCGATAAACTCTTGATTTTCGACAAAGTAGGTCTCTTCTGCTAATCCATCACTCGACCTTGTCTCAGGTTTTGATTATACCACTGTGAACTATGGTTGTTTTCGATCTATTACTTCATTTACATAGATATTATAGATACATGCCCAAATACAAGAAATTCAAAACTCGTTTATTTTTCAATAACTTTTTAGTAAGACGAGATATAATTGGAAAAAAGTAAGATTTCAGTCTTGCATCAAAGAAAATGAGTCTGTGCCAAAAACTCTAATTTTTCAATCCCAATCTTTGAAAACCAACGCCGTATATCTTGGATACATTTCAAACTTTCAATTTGATTAGATCAATTGTTTTAATTTGAAATATCAATGGTTTACACCATAAGATTGCAAAGGCATATTAGAATATTTGAACTACTAGAAGTGCTACTCAAGTATTATTTCTTAAATCTCTGCTTATAACTTACCTCGCGTGGATACAATATTTATTCAATAATTTTTGATAAACTTAATTTAGTTTATTTCTGTTCTAGAAGTTTGAGTAAATGTCTAATATAAAGCATAAACTTGAAACTTAAAATGCTTGAATTTATATTTGGAATTTTACACATTTGTTAAAAATATAGATTGCTTAAGCATTATAATATATATGCTTCAATGGTAATACGTATTTTTTTAGAGTAATCGCTAATTCAATTATGCAAAATACAGAATACTTGGAATTTTTAAAAAAGTATATTTTACGTGATCAACCTTTTAACCCTTTAAAGGCTGAGGGGGGGTCTAAATCTATGTATAGCCTGGGGGGGCGTTCCAAGCCCCCCCCCCCCACTCAATAGAAAAATGCCTGACAGTATAGGTATAGGGTTGAAATGCATGTTCATTGCCCAATTTCCAAAGCCAGCTCGTTAAAAAAATTGGACCGATAACTTTTAATAGTTTAGGTGCTAAGGAGAGTTGAAAAAAATTGCAAAAAAAGGGTAAAAAAATATAAAAATTAATTGTTTTTATTTTGAACAAATATCAAGATGTAACACATGTTCCTACATCCGTTTTCAGGGGCTTTTTAAAAATATAGTATTTAGATCTGTAGCTTTAGTCACAAAAAACGTCATGGTCTATTTCAGACTTTTTTATACGGACCGGACTTTTTATCCCCCTGAACCCTACCCAATGCATTAAAAAAATTTACAAAAAATCCTTTAAATTTCTGTTCATCAAAAGAAAAAAATGTCACGGTGAGAGTGTCAGAAATGAGAGTGCTAGAGCAAACAAAAACTAGAGGGGGTGGGGGCGTCAAACGTCCCCCCCCCGAGCCTATTTAGATTAAAAAAAACAGTTCTCATTATATTCTCTTTTACCCTCAATCTAAAAAAAAATATTACTAAGAACTGTTAAATAAGTTTTAAAATGTTAAAATTCTAGTTTTTAAATCATGTTTTTACATGTTAAAATTCTAGTTTTTAAATCATGTTCATACATGTTAAAATTCTAGTTTTTAAATCATGTTCGTACATGTTAAATTCTAGTTTTTAAATCATGTTTTTACATGTTAAAATTCTAGTTTTTAATTCATGTTCGTACATGTTAAAATTCTAGTTTTTAAATCATGTTTATGCATGTTAAAATTCTAGTTTTTAAATCATGTTCATACATGTTAAAATTCTAGTTTTTTAATCATGTTCATTATAATGTACGTTAAATCATGTTCGTACATGTTAAAATTTTAGTTTTTAAATCATGTTCATACATGTTAAAATTCTAGTTTTTAAATCATGTTCATACATGTTAAAATTCTAGTTTTTAAATCATGTTCGTACATGTTAAAATTCTAGTTTTAAATCATGTTCATACATGTTAAAGTTCTAGTTTTTAAATCATGTTCATACATGTTAAAGTTCTAGTTTTTAAATCATGTTCATACATGTTAAAGTTCTAGTTTTTAAATCATGTTCATACATGTTAAAATTCTAGTTTTTAAATCATGTTCGTTCATGTTAAAATTCTAGTTTTTAAATCATGTTCATGCATGTTAAAATTACAATTATAATATGTGAAGGAAAAAAGATGGATATATTATCTAAACTTGAAACTCCAGAGTTTGTATTTCCTTCACGAACCATTGCTTCAGCAAACCTTTCTCCTAAAACAACACATTACTAATTTACATTCATATTCGATAAGAAAGATATTAGATTGACCAGCAGTGAACTAGGAAACCAAATCAATTCTTCTCATTTTCTCATCTCATCTTAATATGTGTTCGTTGGTTTCTGAAATTCTTTCACAATGTTAAGTTTTTCAAGTTTTGTTGTCTTGAAAATTGTTCTCCTTATCAAGCAGATTTCGGCCGGAGATTCCCTTTT
The DNA here is from genome assembly GCF_000591075.1 of Eurytemora carolleeae. Classification (NCBI taxonomy): domain Eukaryota; kingdom Metazoa; phylum Arthropoda; class Copepoda; order Calanoida; family Temoridae; genus Eurytemora; species Eurytemora carolleeae. The sequence goes on from NW_019396052.1 coordinate 396,818, forward strand.
CTTTACTTAAAGCACTAAAATTCAAAAATTCAATCTGTAAGATGAAAATATTGATAGAAACAACATTTTGATGTGGCTCGGATTTCATGAAGGATGTGGCTCGCCTTTCTCCCCATGATGAAACTACCTGGCAATATGACGAGCTGGATTTAAACCGGTTTTAGTCTGGTAAAGTACACATTTAATGATATAACTACCTGGCAATATGACGAGCTGGATTTAAACCGGTTTTAGTCTTGTAGCACTACACATTTAATGATATAATTACTTGTCAATATGACGAGCTGGATTTAAACCGGTTTTAGTCTGGTAAAGTACACATTTAATGATATAACTACCTGGCAATATGACGANTACACTTGCTATCACTACCTGGCAATATGACGAGCTGGATATACACCGGTTTTAGTCTGTTAGAAGTATGCAAATAATGATATAACTACCTGGCAATATGACGAACTGGATTTAAACCGGTTTTAATCCATGGTAGCAGTGCACATGTAATGATAAAATTACCTGGCAATATGACGAGCTGGATATAAACCGGTTTTAGTCTGGTAGCAGTACACATATAATCTCCTGCATCAGATTCACTTACGGAGTTCAATGTCCAGGTTCCTAGAAAATGAAAAATGAGACCAATCGTTATCAAAAATTAGATCAGAATAAAACAGTTTTTTATCCATTTTGCACTTTCTTGTGAAAGATGATACTTGGAAGAATGTGGCAATGTTGCAAGGATACCATAATACTAAATCTGATATAATATTTATTGGCTATAAAAGAAAACACTGTCAAAGGAAGTTTAGCTTTAACGGTTTATATCCCTGAGGTACAGAACCTACCTTGCGAGAACTAAAATCATTAATCAAAGTTAGAACCAATTTAGCAGACTGCAAAAATATCAAGATTTTAACACTGTTAACCACATGATGCAGTCTTAACCCGAAAAAGGAAGGGAGGTGGACGGGTTGGACTCTGGAGTAGTGCATTTTATTGTATTGCTTTTTTAGTCATTTTTATTTATTTATAAATTGTTTAAATGTTAAAATAATTGAAAAATAAATAAACAGACCTTTGTTTGAACCCATGTTGGAATTAGCTGAGAAATTCTCCTCTCCTTTGCCTCTGTAAAACCTAAATTTGGAAAATTAAATCAGCTAAAAGTTTTTTTAATCCAAATTTTTATGTCTCTTTACAGTGGGTCAGTACTCAGTATAGAGAGTCTACAACAACTACAACAATATATATTCTGTTTGCTTCGAAATTCTCAGTAATGTTTTTATCTATTCAATATCCGTCGAAAATAGCGTAAGAGTCGAGTAAAAGTGGGTTCAAAATATTTTTTGGACTTAAAGTTTTGTGGGGAGGGAGGGGTTATTTAAATTACAAACTTGGGTATTCAAAGTTTTCTTAAATTAATTCTAATAACGATCTGAAGGTGTTATGTATATAAATGGTAAAATATAAAGTTTACTTTAAAAAAAAAGAAACATTGAAGTGGACTTATCTATGGAAACAGAAAAAAATATTAAAAAATGCATATTTGATATTATTCCATGTACTGACCTAAACGGTCCTCATAAAAATGTACTTCATACACATTTTCAATTTTATACTATATGTATTATTTTATACTACTCAAATAGGTAATTTACATGTACCATTTATTGAATTTTTCATAAAGGCACATCACAAATTATAAATGCCTGAAATGAAAACATAAACTGCAAAAAACGTTAATGTTTGATTTTTCTCTTGCATAAGATAACAAATAGGTTTCATAAGATTAAACAAATTAATCACGTTCCAAAGAAAATATTCATCCATTGGAAAGATTCCTGTCATATGTTTCAATTTAGATTTTTTTTTAAGTCGAGATGTCCTAGGTCATTTTTCATAGGTCAAAGAAAACACTTGGATTTATTATCTAAAGGGGAAAGTAGATTCAATATAAAATAGATTTTAGATTGAAGAATGGCATGTCCGATTCACAATTGTGTTTGAAAACTTGACGTTTACAGAAAAACGAAGAACGAAGATATCTTTTGATTGCTGTTCTGATAAAAATGTAAAGGGTACCGTTGTGAATCCAGCCTACATCTTTTTAATTGGGGAGTCATTTGAAATCACACATACAGTCCATTTAATAACAACTATCTATAGAGTTAGGATTTGTTTTCAAATGTTCTGTGTTGACCTAGGAAATACTGAAATATTGTCAGTAGGGTAGCTATTTCTTACAACACATTTTTCTTGACAAATATCAATAAACTAAACAAATTATGGAAAAGTAATTTTAAGCAAAAAAGGGGATGGATAGAAATTTCTAGATTATATATTATTTAGAATTAGATTTACAATTTAAGAGAGAGTTAAACTAAAAGAAAAACAAATCAAGAATGTTCCTATTTAATCAATTTCTATTTATATAGTTTTATAAATATTTTCCGTAAATTGGATTGTCCCATATTTTTGCTTTATAAAAAACAAACAGTTGTTTAAGAATCAAATAGAAAATATCTATAAATTCTACAGATTTGAAAATGGATGATAAAGATCCCTTAAAATATGTAAGGCAGCATGTTATAATTACCATTGAATAGTCCAGTGTGATGTTGCTGTACTCTGTACATAACATTTCAACTGTACTGTACTGCCGGCTTTAGCATACACCTCTTTCTCTCCTGCTATACGCAGTTCAGGTACTGAAAATAAAACGGAATTAATATCGTCTTCCATGTCAAGCAAGAAATCCACAAACAAGATTAAGGAAATCCTCCAACCAGTAGATCAGGATTCTGTAACTAGAGCAGACCTACTGGTTGATCCTCTCTTCTTAAAGAAACTCATTTTTACCACAAACTAAATTTTTGAATTTTATATCTCTGCAACCGGAGTAAACCATTGATATTTTAAACGGAGATTATTGATCCAACAGAATTCATGGTTTAAAATATCATAGGTTTATGACATTGAGTTTTAAAGATAAGGGGATAAGAAAATTTGAGTTTGTTGCAAAACTCGGTTCCTTTAAGATTTCTACCCAAATGTGTTTGTTCAGAAAAAAAAACTGTTAAAAAAAGTTATTTTCATATATTTCATTCTTTGAGTTGCTTACCACCCTTAGAAGAGAACGGACCTCTCTTATAGCGGTCCGGCTTTACAGTTTGGTGCATTTAGTTGCAAATCTCGTATCCTGTAGAGGAGTAAGGAATGTACAATGAAAGAATAAAACAAGACTTCATAGTCAGCCTGGTGCAGCTGAAAGATGGAGTTTAACCCCCTGATGGGTATACAAGCCATGCACAATGATACCGGTTTTTTACTCGACCAGCTGTGAGGACTGGACTGCTGAGAAGATTCCTCTCAATGGGGCTTTAAGGCTTACACCTCTCCATTTTGCATAAAGGGTGCAGTTATGGGCTTCCTTGAAATTCCACTTAAGTCAGAAAGACTATAACACGATGGACAACAGGAAGCAATCCCTTTTTCCTACAAAATCTTTATCTCTTTCATACCTGCTCCACAACTCTATGTCAAAAGATATATTTGGAGAGGCCTCAAAGTGTTGAAACAAGAAGCAAAAAAATAAAATTGAACAGGAAAAATTGGTAGGGAAATCTCTTGATATTAGAGATGGGGGCTTGGAAGACGTTTCCACCCCCCCCCCCCCCCNCAAGATCCTCAGCTAGTTCAATTAAATACAGGGTTCAGAAAACAAGATCCTCAGTTAGTTCAATTAAATACAGGGTTCAGAAAAAAAGCAAGATCCTCAGCTAGTTTAATTAAATACAGGGTTCAGAACAGAAAACAAGATCCTCAGCTAGTTCAATTAAATACAGGGTTCAGAAAACAAGATCCTCAGCTAGTTCAATTAAATACAGGGTTCAGAAAAGAAAGCAAGATCCTCAGCTAGTTAAATTAAATACAGGGTTCAAAAAAAATACAAGGTCCTTTAAAAATAGTTCTCCAAAATAATCTTTTCTTTTTATTTTCAAAATTAGCCGAAATATGATGGAAAGATGTACGAACAAGAAGAAAATGAAGAACAATTGAAATATAGAAATCTCGAAATATCTCCATATAAATATTTAAAAATATTGTAAAATTTAATTACAAAAAATTATTAAAGTTGAATATATTTCATTCTTCTGTTGAAACAAATTGACTTTTGTTTTCAAATAAAGTGTGCTAAGTCTTGGAGTTGATAATAACCAAAGTAATATAGATTTTTGCTCGACGGGAAACTACATAAACCTTCCATACTAGCTGTTAAAAACAAATAAGCTAGATTTTAGCAATAAGAAGTTGGGTTGGTACATTTCATACAATATTTTATACTTTATAGATAGGGAAGTGAGGCAATAACTTACTGCAGGCACAACCAGGGGCGCAACTGTGAAATTTTAAAGGGGGGCATAGAATTTTTAATGGGATGTTTTAGAGTGAAATTAAAGTTTGAAAATTATAAAAAGTATAGTTAATTATAAGAAGTTACTCAAAATTACAAGGTCATAAACATTTAAGTTTATTTTCATTGTACAGAATTCATAATTATGTTACACTTGCTATCATAGAATAATAAAATAAATCAACAATAGTCTGCTCCCCCCCCCCCTCTTAATGAAAAAAAAATATTTTCTAAACGGCAAAGTACGTATGATTAGCGTTCAATAATCAATAAATTCTAAAAATTTTATTTTCTGAATAGTTTTCCGGAAATTCTGTAATGAAATTTAAGTTTAGATAATGATTTTAATACCTTTAACATGTAGGTAAACCAACTTGCTCAGTTTAGGGCTGTCACTGATCTGGCATTCATACACTCCAGAGTCCTGTAGCTCAGCTTGTCTAGGATATATATATAGATCTAGATCTAGGTATAGGTCTAGATCTAGGTATAGGTCTAGATCTAGGTATAGGTCTAGATCTAGGTATAGGTCTAGATCTAGGTATAGGTCTAGATCTAGGTATAGGTCTAGATCTAGGTATAGGTCTAGATCTAGGTATAGGTCTAGATCTAGGTATAGGTCTAGATCTAGGTATAGGTCTAGATCTAGGTATAGGTCTAGATCTAGATATAGGTCTAGATCTAGATATAGGTCTAGAACTAGGTATATGTCTAAATCTAGGTATAGGTCTAGATCTAGGTATAGGTCTAAATCTAGATATAGGTCTAGATCTAGGTATAGATCTAGATCTAGGTATATATCTAGATCTAGGTATAGATCTAGATCTAGGTATAGATCTTGATCTAGATATAGGTCTAGATCTTGTCCACATGTTTGTTCAGAAACATAAAACTAGGATGTCTCAAAAAACGGGGAATAAGGCCTCAGAGATCAATTTTAAAATCTACGTACAATTTCGTAAAAAATAAAGAAAATCTCCATTTGCACAATTTTCTACAGACTTGTTTGTAATCGGATTTTCAAGATTGAGACCATTTTTAATATCTAAGTAAACTTTTCGATTCAATGAGCCCAATTGTAGGTTTGTAGACCAAAAAATAGCAATTGAATAGGTTCCTAAAGTGTTCAGCTAGTAAAAAGTAAAAGATAAACTCCGTTTTCGCATTTCTTATTTTGCGAACATTTCGCATTTTTCACGAAACAGATTAAAGCAAAATTTCAAGAAAAAAAAAGAAAAATTTTGATTACCCTTTTCGCTGGAACCCAAGGTATAGGGGTCAATAAAATTGTTCTTTATAGATCTTTAAGCCAAAAATTGTACGTAGATTTTAAAATTAATGGTCTCACTATTGAAAATCTGATTACAAAAATCTGTAGACCCTTTTTCCTCGTTTTTTTAGACACCCTGTATGTATCTATGAATTAATATCTGAAAATTAAAAAAATTATGAAAAAGTTTTTGTTTGTGTTTCAAGATATTTGTTAATGTTATTTTAAGAAGTAAAATTTTAGCTTGCTTGTATTTCTAATTTATGGATCTTTTAGATTTATTTTCCTTGTAAATCTTGGAAAAGAGAACATAACAGTGTGCACACAAGTACATATATGCAACTTTCATTTAAATGTTTTCATTTTTTATGTAATTACTGTTTACTTTATGTACTTTTAGTACCTTCTTGGTCAATTTCATTATAAACGTGCTTAGGGTTTCCAGCGTAAAGGGTAAATTGTTTCGCAAAAAATTATTGCATTTTTTGCATTTCGTTCGCTCGATAAAAATGCGAAAATGTTCGTTTTTTCGAGAAATTTGGCTTTTATCTGTTTCGCGAGAATTCAATAAGCTTTTTTGCGCAATTAATTGTTGCAGCTACAATACTTATGGTTTTCTCGAAATTTTGCATTGTTTTCGCATTTTTTTCGCTTAATTCATTTTTGCGTAAAAATATGAAATTTCGCATTTTTTGCATTTTTTGTTCGCTGGAAACCCTACTTCCATAAAATAATCATTGTTTTATAATGTTAATTTAGCTATATATAATAGCACGGTGCTAAAGGCACAAGGGTTCGCAGATTTTCTCCAAAGATTTAGAATATTTTTTGAAAATTTGTTTCAATCGTAATAAAATAAAAAGTAAATGAAGTTATATTTAGAAATAAATAAGACTTCTGTTAAAAAATCACCAAAATATAAGTGTTATAAATAGTTATTTAAGTTTGGACTTAATAATAAATATTAACGAGAAAAGTTCCAAACTCAGTTCCTTGTTACCTAATAATAAGATTCCACGTGTCCATGGTTGAGTGTACATCTACAGTTATCCGACTTTCAGAAGAGAAGACGAACTTTCCGACTGAGAGAATTGCGGCATCCCGCTTACGGATCCAAGAAACCTTGAAATAATATCATTCAACTTATATGCGGCAAATACAGAATGAAAATTTCATAATTTAGCACTTTCAAGATAGAAAAACGATTGTATCTTTTATGTAGTTGCTCTTAAAAGAATTAGAGGATATAGTTGAAATCGTTTGGAAGGGATAGCGGGTTTCCAGAACCAGGATTGAGCCTAACACATTTTTTTATACTTTGGGAACTTTTTTAGATTAATTACTCTAATACGGTGATTAATTATTCATTGAACCAGGGGGAAAGGTAATAAATTGTTTTTGCATGAAAGTTTTGCATTAATTACAGAATATAGAAAATAGTACAAAGGTTGAAACTTTTGGCAGAGCGAGCATCACATTAGTTCAAAAGTTGCATATTCCGAACCGTATAAGAATGCCGGTCTTGTTTTTGCCGTACCAACCCGTCTAGTTTACCCAGTATTTGGTAGATCCAGCGTGTTTTATGCAACAGAATTAGGTAGGCTCAACTATAGTGAACACTAATCTACACTAATCTGTAACATCCAATGGATATCTAAGACGGAAACTTTTAAATTAAAGTGTTTACTGTTAAATCCGAGTAAAACAGCAGAATTGTATTTTTGCGATTTCTCATCAGTTGACAATATATAGATTTTTCTGGTTTCTGATTGGTTTACAGTTTATAGATTTTTCTGGTTTCTGATTGGTTGACAGTTTATAGATTTTTCTGGTTTCTGATTGGTTGACAGTTTATAGATTTTTCTGGTTTCTGATTGGTTGACAGTTTATAGATTTTTCTGGGTTCTGATTGGTTGACAGTATATAGATTTTTCTGGTTTCTGATTGGTTGACAGTATATAGATTTTTGTGGTTTCTGATTGGTTGAAAGTATATAGATTTTTGTGGTTTCTGATTGGTTGACTTTAAGGTATGTTGAAAGAAATCAACTTAATCCATCAAAACTCCAAAGCAGTTTCTGAAGAAAGGAGTTCCGACCTCTGTTTAAATATATATATATATATACACTAGGCTCTTAGGGAGCTTCGCACCCATCTTCAATTGTGAAATTTTTTTTATTTGTGTACATTGTAAACCAAAACCAAAAAACAAAAAAAGTTTGCGGATTTTATAAATAAATTTCATGGATTTAAACAATTTTTAAAAATTTAACGAAAATCGAACTTTGATGGAGGCAATTTTTTTAAAAAATTTTTCCTCCTAAATGTTCCCTGGGGTCGTGTGGGGTCCCACTAAAAGTTTGGGCCCGATCGGTTCCACTGTTTTGACGTTTTATTGGCTACAAACAAACAAACGCGAAGACAAGCAAAATTTATGAAGATTATTTATATATGGCACCTGTTTGGAACCAACTTGTCTAACAGTGCAAGGAACAATTCCATCTCTTCCAATCTAAAACAAGAAATGTAAAAGATTAAAAAAAATCCCTATATTTCTGCAACCCAGAGTCGTATAGCTGAGATATTTCAAACTTTGAATTCGTAAAATTAAATAACTAAAGATTGCAATATCAAAGGTTTATCATCATCCATATGCAAAGATATTTGGATTAGAAAATTTGAGTTTGTAGCAATGTCTTTATTCCATTAATACACAATTACAAATAACGGATCTACTGGACAACTTCGTAATTTGTCTAATCCAGGCGTAAATGGAATTTTATACGAATTGATCCAAATATATCTGTTTGATCAAATAAAATTGAAGTTCCCGGTTTTGAAAGGGATAAACCACAACATAACCATGGTGTTTTGGCATAAAAAGTCATTTCATAGAAAGACATTTGTTACGCGAGCCATGCTGCGTATAGAAAGTCTGTTTGTCGCCCCTGCGTATTTCTGAGTTTCTCCTGAAGATCTGGACGAAATGTATTGTGAAAAAACTAGTTTAGGAACTGTTTACAGTCCGACTGCGCAGACGCAAGATTTCTCGCGGAGTAGTAGTTA
>NW_019396053.1:0-21358 GCF_000591075.1 Eurytemora carolleeae
ATGCGTCAGCCTAATTTAAAAAATTAAATCATTAAAAAATACTTCATTCTTGAATCTAGATTAAGACTTATTTAATCAACTTAGAATAGTTTAGGTTTGTTTAAAATTATCCATGTAACACTGTTAATTTATATAACTTTAATTCACTTAAACGAAATTCAGTTCTGTTTATTTTTCTGTGGGTGTGATCAGCTGTTCAGAAAATGACGTAGTAATTTCCCTGTCCTTTAATCAATGAAGCGCTCACAAATAAGAAATTGAAGAAAATGTGTTTTGCTGTTCTTGAGCGTTTTCTAAAATATACAAACTTAATTTTTTTTTTAAATAATATAGATACACTAAACAGTTTTTAAGGAAAAACTTACTACTCTGTATTTTGATAAACTAATTTGCATCATATTTAAGAAAAAGACGACATTTAAGCTTTTCGTCAATAATATCTGTGGCTCCGCATTTAATTTATAACTATCGCCTAATTATTGAACGATTGATCATTTGAACTACTGATCGTTTAAACTATTGTTCATTCTAACTACTGATTTATTGATGTCCTTTCCTGTGTTCAAACAACACCATGCTCATTTGAACTAATTTATATTTAACGAAAAACATATGTATGCTGAAGATCAAAATATGGATGCTTTGGATATGTATTTTTTGACCTATACGCAAATCCGCTATACTCCACTTCTGACCTACGCCAAATCCGCTATACTACACATCCGACCTATTTTACGTATTACAGCTGCTATATGGACTTGTGGCCGCAGCGCCCGGCCCCTAGCCTGTGTCCTAGCTGCGGCGCTCGGCCCCCCTAGCCTGTCCTAGCCGCAGCGCTCAGCCCAGAATATTGTCTTAACCTCTATAAACAGCTAACCCTCAAATATAATACTAAAATAAATTCAGCTGGCACGTAGGTCCGATATTGCAGTTATAGGCCAGAAAGTTAGTTGTCAGAAGTTCAGTCATGTTTTTGCTCATATGAAAGTTTGTTTTGCTCATTTAAACTATATTTAATTGCTCATTTGAACTATATTTTTTTGCTCATTTGAACTATTTTTTTGCTCATTTGAACTTAAGGCTTTGTTCATTTGCGCTTATTGGCTCAATTGAACTATTTTGGTTGCTGATTTAAACTATATATCTATTTTCGGCTCAATTGAACTATTTTTTAATAGTTCAAATCAGATGCACAACTATAGGGGAGGGGCGGCCGGGTGCGCACCCTCCCCTAGAACCCATGAAAGGGGGGGCGCCATGCCCCTGCAGAATGAAAATAAAGATTGGCGAATATCATTTTCACAGGAGATAAGGAATAAAAAAACCAAGAGTTTTTGTAGGAATTGTATGGATAGTTTTAAAAAAATAGTTTTATCTTTCTGAATTCCAAGGCTAAAGCTATTGTAAACATTTATTGTAGAAAAGTTCAGAACTGTATGCAAACTTTGAACTATTTTGGTAAAATATTTTAAGTTTGAAATATCAAAGGGCTACACCATTCGGTGCAAAGATTGAGGGATTAGAATATTTAAGTTTGTGGCAGAGCTTAAACTTTCCTGTTTTGTGAAGTGTCTAAAAAGAAAATANGGAATAACCTGCCTCTTGACTTAAAAAGAAGCAACTCTCTAAGTATATTTAAAAATAGACTACTAAATTCTCTTTTTGAAAATTATAGGACAATGTGTTATAAACCGAATTGCTATTCATCTAAAACTAATTAGATATGTTTTAATATGCTTTGATATTTGTTGAGTACATGTCAGATAATTACTTTAAACTCTAGTTATTCGAATTAATGTATAAACTATTTTGCATATGATAAATTCGCACCCTGATCTCTAATCGTTCTCCTTAAATCTATTTAATTGAAATATTTTGTTATTATTACTAACATTAGGTGGAAAAAATAATCAAAACAGCCAAGAGCTATTTTCCACCTAATTGCTTTATACTTGTACTGTTAATATAATCATCAATTTGTAATTGTAAACTCGTTCTGTACACAGATACATTTATTTTAGCAATAAACTTTATCTTATCTTATCTTATCTTATACTGTTCCATATTCTACTAGAATGTGTTCTCTTATTTTATATACTTTTCTTATACTGTTCCATATTCTACCAGAATGTGTTCTCTTATTTTTTATACTTTTCTTATACTGTTCCATATTCTACTAGTTCTCTTATTTTATATACTTTTCTTATACTGTTCCATATTCTACCAGTTCTCTTATTTTATATACTTTTCTTACACTGTTCCATATTCTACTAGTTCTCTTATTTTATATATTTTTCTTATACTGTTCCATATTCTACCAGAATGTGTTCTCTTATTTTTTATACATTTCTTATACTGTTCCATATTCTACCAGAACTCTTANACTATACATAATGTTTTTTATTAAATATACATACGTGCATTGATGTAATTTTAATAGTATTATCCGGCATAATGCAAAATTGTAATTTTGTTTGAAAAAAATTCTTTTTCGCTTTCCCGACTTAAATCTTTTGGCGTCATAATAGATATCTTTTTGTTTAAAAAAATGTTTAAGAAAACTATAAAAAAATGTTATATAAATTTTAACTTTTCTAATGAATAAATGAAAGTTTAGGAGCAAATATTTTTGATGTTTTAGAACACCCCCTAGATTTTATAGAACACCCCCTAGGTTTTATAGAACAGTAACCATTAATCGTGGCACACACGTGCCAAATACATGACACCCCACTGTACTAGGACAACTTAAAGAGACAATTTTTAAAAAAGCTGATTTTATATTTTTCAAAAAAAAAATTTCAATTTACATTTGACTTTAGTGTTGACACATTTTAAGATACAAATTTAAGTTTTATGAAAATTGGGGAAGCTCCCTTTAACAATTTGTGTTGATAATTTGACTGGTATATTTAGCGCATGTGAGAAAAAGGACGGTGATTAGTACAATAGGATGATAGGACATACATGGGGAAAATTTACTTGATACATCATTTGTAACGCTGATGCATGGGATACATGAGATACTAGGATGCTTGGATACATAAGATATAAGGATACATGGATACACAAGATACAAGGATACATGGATACACAAGATACAAGAATACTTGGATACATAAGATTGTGAGATACAAGAATACTTGGATACATAAGATACAAGGATACATGGATACATAAGATACAAGGATACAATAATTACAAGGATACAGGGTACAAGAGATCAAGTATACAAGTATGCAACGATACAATAGTTGCAAAAACACATGAATACAAGTATACAAGCTAACAATGATACGAGGATACAAGGATACAAGTATACAAGCTAACAATTATACGAGGATACAAGGATACAAGTATAAAGCTAACAACGATACGAGGATACAAGGATACAAGTATACAAGCTAATACAATGATATAAGGATGCAAGAATACAAGGATACGAGGATACAAGAATATAAGGATACAAGCTAATACAATGATATAAGGATGCAAGAATACAAGGATACGAGGATACAAGAATATTAGGATACAAGCTAATACAATGATACGAGGATACAAGAAGACAATAATACGAGGATACAAGAATATAACGATATGAGGATACAAGAATACAATGTTACGAGGATACAACACGCACCCCTGACCCTTTAGTAAAAGTAAATTCAACATAAAGTTTGACATTTTTTCCTTTTTTCCTTTCTATAAGTTAAATCACGCAACCTCTTACCTTCAAGGATTTAGACTAAAAAGCATTAAATAGGCTGCTTTGTAATTTCAAGTAACCCTCCCACTCTCCGCTATATCCAACTATTTCTTAGGTCAGTGTAGTGACATGCAATTTATAACAATACACACCTAAAGTTTAGTTGAGGTTGCTCCATTTAAAGGAGGTATGTCCAATTTTATACAAGGGCCCCGCTGTTATTTTACAGCATTTATCTGATGAATGATGGAAGATATCGTCGTATTTAATTCTAGCTTGACAAGTGTTTAAATCATCATTTTCCTGCAGCAAAAATGCGCAAGTCACTTTTGTAAAGAAATCACAAGTCAAAAGAATCCGTTTTTAAAATCATAAAACTTATACAGGGGCGGATACAGGATTTAAGTGAGGGGGGGGGGGAAAGATTTTTTAGGAACAAAAAAATTCATAATTAGGAACAAAAAATCGCGCCGCGCAGGGGAAAATTTTTTTGACTTAAAAGACTCAAAAAGAGTCAAAATTAATGACTAAAGACTAAAAAACGAGATTTTTAACTTTTCACACATTATAGTTTATTAAGACAGATATTTTTTACAGTTTTCCCTGAAGCATGCTATTGAGAAGCTATTCTAAAAATAGGAACAAAAAATTCCAAATTCAGGGGGTGGCAAATTTCCCCCGCACCCCGCCCCTGTATCCGCCCCTGAACTTATAAATGTAAATAATGTATCAGACAAAGCTTTTGGTATCTTTTAAATCCGATATGCCGCACAGAGCGCCAGTCAATTTAAACACTGTACACTGTACAGTCCCTTTAAATATGAATATATTTAATTCTTTAACGTAACATTTATTAAAATTATAAATTTAGCCCCCGTCGATTCTCATCTAAAACAAAACATTCTGAATTGTTTTTACGTTTTAATCCCTGCAAGCTGATTCAAGGGGTTTAAATGAATATTCAGTTAAACTTCACTTTCCAACATTCACATGGTTTCTTTTATAAATAATAATGACCAAGTTATATTCGGACATAATTAGCTCTTTCCAGTTTCGCGTTAGCCTTTCATCCGGACACATAATTATTAATTTTTTATTCATTTTTTATTACTGTTGATTGTTGATGAACCACGCGTGCAGCCACATAAATATCGTGATATGAATGATGTTATAATTATTTATTCTTTGTTCACTTTTTTCATTAATTATTACAAACTATGTTGAAGAGTTGAACAATAGGATGTGTATCGATCATGTTTTAAAGGTTCATCTTAATCAATACAGGAAATAGTAAAAATTATATATAAAAGTGAAAATCAAAAGAGAAACTTATTCCTTAACCTGCTCAGAAACTATTGTGAACTGAAAGTACAAAACGAAAATCAATTAATTGTTAATTTCAAGGAAAATTTTATATATTTTTAACATTTTAAAATGAATTTTTTGAGAATTAGGAAAACCAGGGAACAAAGGAAAACTACGGGAGCCAAGAGGAACTAGGGGAACCAGGAGAACTAGGAGAACAAGGAGAACCAGGAGAACTAGAAGAACTAGGAGAACCAAGAGATCAGGGAACTAAGGGAACAAGGATAACTAGGAGAACTAGAAGAACCAGGAAAACCAGATCTAGAATCAGGAGAATCAGGGTAACTAGGAAAACCAGGAGCACCAGGGGAACCAGGGGATCCAGGGAAACCAGAGAAACCATGGGTACCAGGGAAAACCATGCAGGAGAACAAGGGGAACCAGGAGAACCATGGAAACCAGGAGAACCATGGAAACCAGGAGAACAAGGAGAAACAAGAGAATCAGGAGAATCAGAAGAACCAGGAGAACTAAGAGAACCAGGGAACCAGGAGAACCGGGAGAACCAGCAGAACCAGGAATGCCAGGGGAACCAGAGCAGAAACTGGAGAACTAGGGTAACTAGCAGAACCGGGAGAACCAGCAGAACCAGGGGAACCAGCAGAACTAGGAGAACTAGGGGAACTAGCATGCAGAACCGGGAAAACCAGGAGAACAAGGAGAACCAGGGAAACCAGCAGAACCAGCAGAACCAGGGTAACCAGCAGAACCGAAATAATCATCAATGTATGAAGAAACCAGAGGAATCAGTAGAGAATTGACTAGAGGTATCTTAAGAGAATATCCAAAATCAATATCTTCCACCATTTTCTCAACCAATCAGAAGTGTCGCTTTTCTGCCGCCAACCCCAGTATTTTCACTTCTCAACCAATAGGAAAGGAGAAGAAAGCCGAAATACTTCTTTCTAAACCAATCATATTACAGGATTTCACCCCTTTTCTCAAGGAATAAGACAAATAAGAATGTTCTAGTACAGGTGGGTGCGAAGGTATAATATGGTGCATGCAGTTAACTTTTATAAAGCCAATTTCAACTTTATATTTTACAAATTCTGTCGGAGAGGGAGGGAGGGGAATTTTAAAGACCGTGGGCGNTTAACGAGTATTTTATTTCTAAGAAAATAGTCTTATTGCGTGATGTTAGCTAGAGTCGACCAGGAGTCCAGCTTGCACAAATAGAAGAAAAAACAGATTTATATAATAACAATATTTGTTCATTTTATTAAAAAGTTTGATTGTAAATAATAACTCTGGTAAGAAATTTAAAAAAATTAAAAACGTATATATATATATTTCAAGACTAGCTCTAGAGCTTGCTGTAAACTAGACAAGTGAGAGGGAAGCTCAAATGTATGCGACAATATTGGTGCGACTTTGGAACCTCATAGTTTCTCTAGTTTTAAATTTAGGAACAAGTATAAGGAAATAAAATTTATTCGTGTAAACATTTAAGACATTTATATTTTCTATTCTTCTCAATAGCTCATCACTAAGAGGAGTTATGATTAAAAAACCGAAAGAGTTCAATCTTTACAAGCGTGATTAACTTTAGTTTGACGTGAGCTCCACGGTGAACCAAAAATTTCACAATGCACGCTCTTTCACAAAATATCAATCTGTTTTAAAATGTCTAGAGCTACCAAAAAGAAAAATTAAGTGAGGAGTTGGTGAGATAAAAACAAAGGCCAACGAGTTGTGTCACAGCAAAGTCAAGTCCGGTCATACATAACTTTTACAACTATTTAATATGTTTTATACACGTTATTTTTCAAATTGTTTAAAAAAAAGTATAAAAGGCTAAAAACAACGTTGTGAAGGCATCAAAATGTATGAAAAAGATATTAAGTTATTTTATCGCAGTTTTTATTTATGTCAAAGTAAATTAAACGACAATTCATAGTTAAAAAAAAAAAAATTTTGCTGATGGCTTTAAATCGTCACAATACCGTAACGTTTAGTTTTCTGTGTCTTGTATTTAGCCTTGTTTAGTTATTTATTATTCTTTTTTAGTCTTTTTATGAAAAAACGAAGTCATGAACATACAAAAAAAAAACTAAAATCAAAGCATGGTACATTTATACCCATTAAAATTTAAAAACCTAATTATTTTACACAAATTAAGAAAATTCCCCCATTCCCCCCCCCTTAACCTGTAGTAAATGCCTACTCCATAACAGTTTCTGTGAACGTATCTATCCAGGTACAACTCAGATTCTCTTGATTATCAATAACAAAATCAATATCAAAACAGGAATGAATACTCTCTCGCAGTAAACAGTACAGAGTTTCTGTATCAACTAATGTATTTGAGATTTTATAAGTCACAAGTTAAAGTTAATAGACGTAATTACAATTCCTAGACGTCGTTTATCTCTATATCACATGATTAAGGCAATCATGTTACATATTACAGCACAGTTAAAATAGGCGCAAAAAAAGATGTACGTCATTATATATATCACATGATTTAAGCTAATCATGCTACATATTCATTTGAAACGCAGTTCAAATGAATAACGGGTTTTATGTTAAAGTTTACAAACGTAGATAGTTAATAATGTACAACATATCTCAGGTTTAAAGAATATCATGTTTACCCGATATTTATTACAAACATACCCCACCACCCCTCTCTCCTACCTAGCGGGGCTATAATGGTCCTGTATAACAAAGTGTGACATGTTCCTATTACAATAGATAAACAGATGATCCCCGTCCAACCAATTAATTAATCAAATAATTAATTAATATTTTCAATTAAAGGTATTTAATAGTTTAGGAATACACTGGAAGTAATTATCTGTGATTTTACGTTACACTTGGTAAAAATATGTTTGTAGATTGCAACATTATCCCCCCCTTTACAGTTAGGGCGAACCTTCCTTCGCAGGAATTACCCTCCCCACCATCCCCCTGCACATCCTCCCCCAATCAACCCCTTCCCCCCACTACGGTTTATGTGATGGTGAGTAGTTGAAATATATGCAAACCACTGATGTTCTAATCAACTTGAGAGACCAGCTTCTGCGGTTTATAATTCCGTTATTCTTGGGTTTATATGCACGCTGCTATGCATTATGTTTATTTATTATTTATTAGTGTATTTATAGCAGACGAGGAAATTTAGAATTCTCCATTAAAAGTTTGTGATGAATTCACAAAATTCTGGTAAACATTTATGGCGTAATTGCAAAATTGAATCCTAGCTAAGGAACGGTCCCCGGCTTCTCAGAAGAAAACAAGATTTTCTGAACCTGGTTTTTAGAGACACTGAGATGTTTGGATACTAGCAGAGTTTATCAACTTTTGATTTAGAAAATGTTGAGTTTTTTGAGGCAAATTTTTATCGATTGTAAAGGAATTGAGTCTTTGCCTGTTTTTTTTCTGTTGAAGTTAAAATGTTTAAAATTAATTCTTGTTAAATATGGTTTGCATTACGCTATCACTGTAGGACGAAATACCTATTTATTTACAGCAAAGATTTTGTCGAAATATATTGAGAAAAAAATGTTGGTGTTTGTTATCAAGGATCCAAAATAGAATAGTAAAATAGAGGCGGCTTCAGAGGGAATGGTTGAGGCCCCCTTCTGAAAAATTGAAGACCCCCCCCTTCCCTGGAAAATTGAGGGCGCAATTAGGGAGAGGGAGCAGCTTCTGGCTTCTTATTTCAAGAATGGATTTTTTTTTTAATTCATTCATTTCCCTGGAAAGTATGTTGGGTTGTATTTATCCCTGTATTTCAACCCTTCCTATAATAAAACCACAGCTCATCATAAACATTATACTGGTTCATTGATCATCCATGCTGAGGGGGGGAGGGAGGTTTCTGGTGGATATTATTGTGATACAAATCCATAAAAGATGAAATACCTTTTTTGAAAGCCCTTGGGATCTACTGCAAAATAATCTGCCAAAAAAAATTGCACATTTGCAAAAAATATTTATTGCCATAACAAGTTATTAAGCAAAACAATGTGCAAAAACCAAAAAAGGCGAAAAATGATAGATTTTACATTTTTGAAAATATTCAAGGAAAACTGAAAATGTGCAAATTCTCTTTAAAGGGATCTGTGCAAAAATCTATGAAAACTTTCGTCGCAAAAATTGTGCAATCTGCTTCCTTTGTTCAAGGCTTTCCAAGGAGCTATAAAAAGTCTAAATCCACTGATCGGAAGTAGGTCTAAGCATAGATGTAGTCGGATAAAGTTAAAATAAGGCATTCAGGCAGTATGCCTGAGGACTCAGGCAGTGGGTATAAAGCCTAAAGTGAGGGGCATGTGTATGTTAGAAAAGAAAAAAAAATTAAACAGCCCTAGACCAATACTTTATGAGTTATCTCCAAAAAACGTCGTGGGGGGGGGACCCCAAATCCCCCAAAGCGGGAATAGGGTTAAAACTTACTGAATATCATGTTTGATATGAATCTTTGGTAAATAATTCTATTTAAATATTTCTGTAAAACAAGTGCTAATTGTAAGGAATGTTAAAATTTGCAAATTTAGTTCAATTAACGAAAATTCAAAATCTCTTAATATCTTATAAAATAAGGTTAAAATTTCGCGAAATCTGTTTTTGCAAAACAAATACGATATTGAACGAAAGGTCGAAAATTTTTGCGAAAATCTTTTTATGAACAATTTCGCGAAAATGAATGAAAATTTTCGTTTTCGTTCATATTTTCGCTGGCTCAACGAAATTTTCACGAAAGAGATTAAACGGAAATTTGGAAACCCGAGATCAGAAAAGGTTTAAAGGGTACCGTTGTGAATCGGATATGCTAATCATAAATGAAGAGTCATATTTAAAAAAAAACATATCCATTCCCTTTAAGTATTGAGGGATTAGAGGGGGGGGGGATTAACAATTTTGATTAATTAAAAAGTAAGAATTTTTGTAATCTAAATGAGGGCCGGGGAGGGGGTGGCTGCAACTATTATTAGAGGGGGCAGGGGTATAAGGTATACTTACACCTTCATCTCCATTCATTCATCAAATTTGGTCCAAGCAGATGTATGAAAAGGTGTAAGGGAGGAAGGAAAGGGTGTGAAGAGGGGGGAAGGAGGAGGAGGGGGGGGGACCGGATGGAAATCCTGACAAGAGCATAGATTTGGAGCAATGTCAAATATGACAGAATTTGTTTCATTCAAAACTAAAAGAGAAATTTTAAGTTATAAAGAAATATATTATATTAAGCTAAAACTTAAATTCATAAATATTTTTAACTTTTGAATAGATTATTAAAGATTTCCAGAAGGATTTTTTTTTAGTTTTAAAGACCTTCCTTACAACCAATAAACCTTCCTTACCACCAATGAACCTTCCTTACTACCAATAAACCTTATTTACTACCAATAAACCTTCCTTACTACCAATAAACCTTCCTTACTACCAATAAACCTTCCTTACTACCAATAAACCNGATGGAAGTAATTTCCATTATAACAATTTTTCTATCTTATCTGTGTTAAAAATATTTTTTCTTGTCATCAAAAACAACAGAGATAGAACGAAAATATTGAGTTTGATCAGAAAAAAAACATTAGTTTCTGAAAACCTTATATCGTAAAGATTTAACCTACCTCAGCTGATAAACTAATTGTGCGATAGATCCACTAAGAGGTGCCGTACAGGTAAAAAAATAACCCGCTGCATCTATTGTCCCATATGTGCATTGTGCAATCTCTAGTATTATCTGTGTAATAACTTGTCCTATCTGTGTAATCTCTTGTGTTATCTGTGTAATCTCAAGCGTTATCTGTGTAATCTCTGGTGTTATCTGTGTAATCTCTAGTGTTATCTGTGTGATCTCTTGTTCTATTTGTGTGACATCTTGTTCTATCTGTGTGATCTCTTGTTCTATCTGTGTAATCTCTTGTTCTATCTGTGCAATCTCTTGTTCTATCTGTGTGATCTCTTGTTCTATTTGTGTGTTATCTTGTTCTATCTGTGTAATCTCTTGTTCTATCTGTGCAATCTCTTGTTCTATCTGTGTAATCTCTTGTTCTATTTGTGTGATATCTTGTTCTATCTGTGTAATCTCTTGTTCTATTTGTGTGATATCTTGTTCTATCTGTGTGATATCTTGTTCTGTCTGTGTAATCTCTTGTTCTATCTGTGTAATCTCTTGTTCTATCTGTGTGATATCTTGTTCTATCTGTGTGATCTCTTTTCCTATCTATATAATCTCTTATTCTATCTGTGTTATTTTTTGTCCTATCTTCTGTGTAATCTCTTGTTCTATCTGTGTTATTCTTGTCCTATCCGTGTAATCTCTTGTCTTATCTGTGTAATCTCTTGTTCTATTTGTGTAATCTCGTGATTTTTACTTTTTGTTAGCTTTAAGAAACTTGAATTTAAACCAAAAACAAAAACAAAAAAATTTACACAAAAAATTATTGGATGCATATTCATTTCCTTCCTTAAAATGTGGATTTTTTTAATGAAAATCCGCAAAATATATAAAGAAGGAAACCTACTTTGCCGTTATAAATGTTACTTAATATAATGGCATCGGAACAAATAAGAAACTTTTTCCCCAAGAAATATGGGAAAACATTTCTCTAAAACTTGAATAAAAAAGGTTTAACGATCACTTTCCATAACAATTTTTGCATCCCTTTATTTTTGCAACCTGATGCTGTGGGGCCTTAAATATTTGAAACAACAACTAATCAATCTACAGAGGTCTCGAAGGAAATCAGGTCTCAAAGATGAAAGGATAAGACTGTAGTAAATTCCGTACTCTTAAAAGTTAGTCCTAAACTGTATCAGTCCAGGTTACACCCGTCCGCTATCAAAGTCAAACAGTACACGGGCCACACGGCTACAATCCCGAACTATCAACGTCACTACCTGGGCGCGATCTCTTTAGCTATCGGTGTCAGCACGGACACTAGCAATCAATTGATCTATGTCTCAAACAGAACAAAATCCACACGGCTACAATCCCATGAACTATCAACGCCACTACCTGGGCGCGATCTTGTTAGCTATCGGTGTCAATTTGGACACTAGCAATCAATTGATCAATGCCAATACTCAAGGCACGATCTCAATTCGTATGTTTCAACAAAACAAAATTACTCTACAATGTAATCGAAGCGGAGTTCTGATTCTAGCTGATCTCTGTTTGCAAATCATATGTTACATGTTACGTTCCAATATGTATTCACAATATTAAGCAGGTATATAATCTAATCACAATGCATATCTATTCTGTTCGCATTACAAGTTTTACGTAGTCAAGGATTAACGTAGTTAGATCCTTAGACCATGCGTACAATGCATTTAATATAGGTATATTCAAGCAGTATTTAATACAAACCCAAGTTTGTGAGCTGTGACAATAATTTTTGTATGAAAAAGAAGAACAAATCTGATCTGGATAAAATAAAAATAAATATTTTAAGGTTGTCTTGTCTTGTCAAAAAGTAAAAAATAAATTCAAAAGTGTGCTGGCTTGCAGAACAAAGTTTAAAAAAGGCTGTCACACCCTAGTATGATTAGTAGTAATACTGTCCATTTGATATCGCCGCTAAATTTCTTTATTTTTCTCCTATTGGTGGATTTTTTTAAAGATAGATAGATAGCACACTATCACTATTGGTCGAAAAATCGCGCTTGTGTTTTATTGGAGAAAAATCCTAATGGACTCTTGAAACTACGGTGGTCATCCTGTCAACAAATATGCTATTGATTGTAGGACAAAATCTACTCAGATTTCCCCGGATAAAAACAACAAGTTACACATTTAACAAATCTATTAAGGACTGTCATGTATTCGCCATTTCAAATCGATCTCCATTTTAATAAGTCTGGCATAATAAATGCTAGAATTTAACACTTCTTAAGATAGAAAAGAGACACCAAAAATTACAAGGACAGTTCATGAATTTCAGTATCATTGCCATAGTCTCTAGATACAAGATTCCATCTTCATGAATCCAGGATTTGATATATCAACAAGAAATGTATACAAAAGAGAAAATATTGCGTGAATCCAAATTTAAACCGTTCCCTGGCCCGCACACTCCCGGTCCCCCCTCCCCTCCCCTTCTACGGTCCCCCTTTCCCTCCTCTGCTACTCAATTCCGCAGGGTATAATTGGTAGAAGGGGAGGGGCCGCCGGGTTGCCGCCGAACCAGGGTTCTCCTGGTTTCCCAGGTTCCCCAGGTGTTAGTAATCCGCAATCCGTCCTAGCATCATGACCCAAGGTTCTGATCTAGGACTCCAGGTACCCCAGGTACCTCAGGTACTCCAAGTACCCCAGGAGTATATAGTTCCTGTTGGGCATATAAACTCTAAACTAAGCAGTGTATCAGGATATGCCAAATCTAGCAAGGTTCCTTGCAACCCGTCCATCAACCACAATTTACCCAAGGGTCTTGTTATTGTTCAGGAACTACAACTCAAAATATATCAAATTATATATTTTGTAAATTTCAAGGGGCCCTCTGTTGATAGAGATTTGCATGCACAATTCACAACGGGACCCTTTAAACCCTCATCGGAGCATGAATCATAAAAAATCTTTTGTCTATCTGAAAATTGATAATTTCCAATATTTTATACAAAATACAGCAAAAACAAAATAGAACACTTTTAGAATTTAACACATTTCTTCATTGTTACAAAGATAAAGGTTGATATGGTACCGTTGTAAATCGGGTATGCAATTCTAAAACTGAGAGATGGCTTACATTTTTTTATTTTATTTTATCAAATTATTTTGAGTTAATGTTGAGTTTAGGTTGATAATACGAGACAGGAAGGAGAAGGAGGGATAGAGGATCATAAACTTCTTCCGGTTTATGATTCTGTTCTAAAATCTTCAATCTCACAAGAATATATCGTCAAATCATCGAACTCTCATACATATGAGGTCAATCCCTCCAATCCTCAGAAAAATGACGGCAAATCCTCCAATCCTGAAATCTATGGAGTGAAATCCCCCAACCTTCAGTATAATGAGATTAAACCGTCACAAACCTATGAAGTTAAATCAACTACCTTGAAACCTAACGGGATTAAATCCACAATACATTCGTCCCTCAAATCCCAAAATCCCCGAGAGAACATGTCACACAGAAATCCCATTGAAGGAGAAGGACAAAAACAGGATATTTTGGCCTCAGCCACTCACCAACTTATCCACGGGTTCCCTCCCTACGAGGAGGAGGAGGAGGAGGAGGAGGAAGAAGAGGAGTACGACGAGGATGTTGATGATGATTATGAGGATCCAGACTATTGTCCTGACGACCCTGACGAAGGAATCATTAAATATTTAGTTCATTTTTTCTCCCGAATAATTTTAAAATTTTGCACATGGAAACTTTTTAGAATTAGTAATTGATGAAGATGCAGACACAAAAATTTACTTCTGATTGAAAACTGATATTTAACAAAAATAATCCTTGCCTCATTTAAAAACCTCTGAGCTTTAAAAACGGAGTAAAGTTGCAGGAAAGATTTCATAAGATTTTGGTGTTTAAAAGAATTATTTTTACATATATAAATATTTTCGGTAAATTAAGATTTTCTTTGAAAAAATAATTTTATAAAAAATATTTGTTGGTTCTAGGATACAGAACTAACTCATCGACAGGCTCACCATCCTCCTCAATACACTCCCCCTCCCCGGGGACCGGGGAGAGGAAGGGGGAGCTGGGCGAGGTCCAGAGGGAGGACGAGGAAGGGAACCTCATGTGGTTGGTCGACTTTAAGCTAGACTTCTTTAATGATATTGAAAAGAACGCAGAGAGAGGTAAAATTTTCAATTAAAAATTTTTTTAAAAATTTAAAACTTTTTAAGCAAAAAAAACATTGATATTTTTCACATGATTAATCAAATAAAAGTTTAAAGGGTACCAATGTACTTTAAATATCAAAGACAGTCCCTTAACGCTAAAGTCAGAACGCCTCTGAACTTGTATCTTCTCTGACAGTAACTCATGAGTCATGGGTTCCTAAAAACAAAAAGAACAATACACATACAAAAACCTTGGAGGTGCCTTTTGTATACAGACATATAAAGCAATAATTTAGGGCAAAGGAAATTTTTTGAATTTTAGAATAACAAGTGAACTGATTACTTGCCTCAAACTATAATTCAAGAACTCTTTCCTTGTTATAACCTAAGTGTGTAAACCTTTGATATTTTTAAACAAAAAGAATTCTTTTAAATTTGAAATATCTTAGGATTACGACATCAGGTTGCAATGAATATAAGGATTAGAAAATTAAAGTTTGTGGCGAGTAATCAGGTTCTTTGTTAAACTCCGATCATGAAAGCTACGAGGGCGCTAATTCTGATAAAATAAACTGTTTGATTATGTTTATTTCCATGTTAAAAGAAATATTATAAAAACTATGAAAACATAATGTAGAAGCATCAGCTTTTAATCTTTTTCATACCAAAAATAAGACCCTAGTCGGCTTTAAAATGTTGAGACTTTTTTAAATCAGTCAAGTTGCCAGTTTTTTAACGCTAGTATGATACCCAGCTTTGTCTGGAGATTTCTTTATTAATTTCAACCCACTCAACATTTATTTTTTAAACCAGGCTTATAACCATTTAGTTCAAAAAAACAAACAGACAGACAAAGATTACAATAACTTTATGCAAAAATATACATTTTTTGTTACATTTCTAAAATATTCAATTTTAGAGCGAGAACAGAAAAGTGTAATGAATCCTCAAGCACAGTAAGAACACCCCAACTGATCGAGCTCAATATGTGCATGGCAAATCACATGACCCCAGGGAAGGTTTATGGTTGGTCGAAGTTGAAATTTATCATTTATGAAAAAGCACCAATTTTATCAGGAAAATCCGCGAAAATTTGAGAACGATAAAAATAGCAACTTTCAGAGTTCAAAGCCAAAATTGTTAAAATGGGGCACGATTACGAATGTTCCGGATTTGGAATAATGTTACTTTGTGAAATACAGTAATCGTTGTAGATACAAAGTTTTTACAAAAGTTTCTAGTTATTTCTGCATTTTGAAAACTATTTTTATGATTTTTTTTTCATCGTTTCCTTTTTTTCGCCATATTTGCTAATCTCTTTTATTCTAAGAAAAATGATAATGTAAAAAAGATGATTAACCTAAGAATTGTAAAAATTAGATTTTGAAAAGTTCGAATGGGTAAAAGTATAGAATTAAAGTAATAAATCTGGAACAGGGTCGATATTTATTATTTGTCTTTATATTTGATGAGGTTTAACGATGATTAAGCTCTGAGCTAATTTTTAGGATTATTATAAATACATTAGGGAAACACATAATGTGTATAAAACATACCGTAACATAACACACACAAAACAAATAAGAAGTTAAGTTACATGAATCCATTATTTATTACACGTCAAAGTTTCTTAATTTTTTGTTATTTTGCGCCATATTTGATCATAGTTTCATGTTTTCTTGTTTATAGAAGAAAGTTTGATATAACCTTGAAAGAATAACTAGACACAAAAAGCAAGCATGATATATTATCAGTTTTCAAAACTATAGATTATACTGCAAAAAGTATATTTCAAGAGGGACTGCTCGCGTAATTTCAAGTAACACTCCATTCCAAAATGGCAATGTTCGATTTACAATGGTACCCTTGAAGTATGAATTAGATATGCATGTTTTTGTTTCTTTAAACTGTTTATTTTCATTTGCGTTTTCTCTGCGTAAGTGACTTGTGCATTCCTTGTTTACAAGAAGCAATGGAGAAGATCACAGACATAAACAATTATTGAGACAGAAAACGGCGGGTTCTTCCACATTTTTGATCAGATTAAGGTTTCAAAGGTGACGTTTTAAATCGGGCATTGTCATCTTTGCATGTAGGGTCACTTAAAATTACAAGTCCATTTAAACAAACTTAGTATGTCCCCTTAGCTTTTAGAATCTAAAATCTAGCACTATAGCCAAGTATTCAAAGTTTATTAAGATAAATTCAATTGTGCAGAAAAATATACCTTTCAGGATTTTCCCGGGTACCTTAGGTAACAGATTCATGGAGAGAACGAATTATTTGGTGAACAGCTTAAAAAGATAATAGAGTATCTTAGTTTTGCCCCTGTCTTCTTACACAAATACTCATATAATAATTCCGTAATAATAATTGCTCTTAAAAACACCATTGAAAGGCCTAAACTGAAGAAATAAAACATATGGTCAGATTCTGCAGTAAGGCTGGTATGTTTTGCACTATTGCAGTATTTTCTAGCTTATAGATTTTACTCAAAAAATGGCAAACGGAACAGAAAAAGCATGATTTTTGATCATTTTTTATTGTTTTACGCTCAAGATAATAGTTTCAATGCTTATTTTCCGTGATATCCTACCATTTTTCGAGCTTTCGAGCTCTTTCGAGCTTTCGAGCTTTTTCGAGCCAATGACATGTAGAATCCGACCATACGTTTTTTGTTCAGTTTAGACCTTAAAATGATGTTTTAAGGAGAAATTGTTAGAAAAATGGGAATACGGAATTATAAGAATTTATATAGTAATACAGGGGCAAAACTAAAGTACTCTATTAGTTTTTAATTAAATTGATCTTAAAAACCTAAAATCGATACACAATTATCATCGTACTTGATTTAACAGAGAATATGTACGTTTCTAGCAAAGTTTTCTTTTAACAATTACCAATGTTTGTGCATAAAAAAGATAAATAATATTTCTAATTTTTCAGGGAGAACTATCCTTATTTTAAAGCGGAAGACGACCGATGGAAGAATAGTGTGCGGCATAATCTCAGCATGAACCCGCACTTCCGGAAGGGATCTAAGTCCAAGCAGGGAGCTGGACATGTTTGGATTCTAGCAGATGAAGGACAGGATACTTTACAGGTAATAGAATAGATAAAAAGGAAAACTTTCTATTTCCATTCTTGTCCCTATTAGGGTATCCTGCGGCTATGGTTTACCTGTAGGTGTAAGGAATTATGAGATTTAAGACTCAAAAGTTATGACCTCGGAAGTTTAGGACCTAATAACCCTTTAATGTACATAATCATGTCCTTAATTAGAAGTTTTTGTTTGGGAGGGGGGCATACTTGGTAAACAGGGGAGGAAAGCCCTTTTAAACAGTAAAAAAGCACATATATCACCTTAAACTTGATCTTAAAGCGGGGTGGCCACATGTCCCATAGCCCCCTTTACTTAATTAATACTATGTACATACCTTCAAATGAATTAAGTTTTAGTCACAAACATTGATCTAATCCAAAGATCTTTGCAACCAAATGTTGCAGACCTTAGACATTTCAAACTATAAATTATGTTAGAGCAAATAACCTAAGTTTGAAATATCAAAGGTTTACAAGATAAGGTTGAAATAAATAGGGATTAAAATTTTAGTTTGTGGCAAAGACGCAATTCCATTGCAACCTCTATCAGATGTATGAAGTTGTTCTAACTTGGTTCAAATTTCAGATTGGTTCGTCCATAAAGCTGATCAGTAATGAGGATGAGGCAGCTGAAGCAGTGAGAAATATCCTTGGAGCAACAAATTCAGAGGGAGATAGAAAACGGCAGCATTGTAAGAAACACCATCGACCCAGTTTTGATCCGCTCAGAAAATCCGCGGAAGAAATTTTGGCGGGAGTGAAGCGACCAACAGCTGTGGAGGATATTTTAGGGGTTAAGAGACCGGCCACAGATTCAACTCTTGTACATTACCTTGTAGCAGATAAACAAGGTGAATTTCATTCATTTTCTAAGTTTTGATGGCATTGGGAACATCATGGAATAACAATCTAAAAATAAATATCACTTCGCAAGGTTAAACTTAATTATACACAAAAAATGCTAATTTAAATGCCTTTGCTTTCTCCAATACCCTATAAATTACCATGCCTTTACATTAAACTCACCAGAAGGGGATGATTCATTCAGTGTACTGTCACGTTATAGTACAGTGATAACCAGAAAACTCTGGATTAGGAAGTTGACTTATAGACTCAAGATATCACATTAAATAGGCCAATGAACATGAGGCAGAGCAATTGTACAGTGTAAACAGACCCATTTCACTTAATGAACATGAGGCAGAGCAATTGTACAATGTAAACAGACCCATTTCACTTAATGAACATGAGGCAGAGCAATTGTACAATGTAAACAGACCCATTTCACATAATGAACATGAGGCAGAGCAATCGTACAATGTAAACAGACCCATTTCACTTAATAAGTTATTTAATAAATTACTAGTAAAGCTATTTGCTTTGTAACAGCATCAAATGCACTTCAGGATTGCTTTAATGTCGTCTTCCTATTCCACAGTTTTCTCGTTATTATTGTACTGTACATACACTTGTTAACTACAGGGTGTCCAACGAAACATTACAGTTGGTAAATAGTTTAGAATGTCTTCTTCCATAATTTGTTAAGTTGTTTAATACCAAAGACAATAATAAAAATATTATGTATGAGTCATATTATAGTAAAATTAACTTCAAAGTAAAATATATTTTTTAAACGAAATAAACTGCAAACAGCATTTAACATATAATGCAGTGTATGGAAGACGACATTCAAAACTATTTATCAACTGTCATGTTTTGTGGGACACCCTGTAGCTGCATAAATGTCATTGTCAGCCCGGTACTTCAAATGAACCGAGGTTTAAGTAAATGAATGTTTAGATGGACATAACTTGTATAACCATCCCAGCAAAAAGGCACATCTAGCATACGAGGAAGAACATCTGATGAACTCTCTTCCACTTAACCTAACCTCCCAGCCAGTACAACTATCCAGCAGTACTGTACACCTCACCTCCCAGCCTGTACACCTTAGTACAGATATAACAGCAGAGAATGGTTTAAGTTATCAAGTGAATTCACAAAATGGCACAACGTACTGCACTTTAGAACAGGTTAGTTAGTTATCTATTCGACTGCAGGGTTATCCACTTAATGAATGAGAGTTTGTCACCACCTTCAACTTTTAAATGCCACGGAATCTTTTTAAGAAACTTTGAAATGATGTATTCACTGTCTAAAACTGCAGCAAGCCTGAAATAAAAAAAGACTGAAATCTGTTCAAAGGCCGAATTTAAAGAATATGAGCCACAGTTTAAATTTAAGCTGCCTCTCAAATTTTGCTGTTTCCACTTAAATTTGTATTGAATTTTTCAAGATTCCAGCCGGCGCTCAATTGAAGTTTTTTGGGGATTTGAGTCGCGGCTTAAATTCATTAATTTCTCATTCATTGTCTTTAACCCTGACTAGTGTCTGTATAGTGTAGATTTGTCTTTAAAACGTTAGAGCTGGTAAATTTTTTGTGTGGCACCTCACATGCCCCAAAGATTCTGGTTAAAATCCAAATGGATAATGCAAAGAAAAAATCTTTTAAATTCCCTTTAAAAGTCCAAAAATCTGTTTAAAATCAATATTGATTTTTAAAAGATGAATATTATAACTAGATAGAAAAAATTGTCAGACCGGGTATTGACTAAACACTGAAGGTGGGGGGAGG
This sequence comes from Eurytemora carolleeae, assembly GCF_000591075.1. Taxonomy (NCBI): domain Eukaryota; kingdom Metazoa; phylum Arthropoda; class Copepoda; order Calanoida; family Temoridae; genus Eurytemora; species Eurytemora carolleeae. The sequence goes on from NW_019396053.1 coordinate 20,557, forward strand.
GGAGGGAGGGTTGAGAGGTGTCTGGGGGAGGTTTATTGAGAGTAAGGGGGGAAACTGTGCATGCTAGGAGAGAATGAATCAACTGTGGAGTCCCCCAGGGAACAATACACTAGGGACCAGAATTGAATATAAGTCAAGCATAATGTGTTAATTACATACTGGTGGGGTTTTTAATCCAAAGTATAATTAAAGAGCAAATAAAACCGGTTTAAAACGTTATCCTCCCTTTATCTAAGCAACGGAATTCATTTTTTAACACCCTGTCTCTCAACATATTAAGCCTCCTTATTGCACTTCACATATCTCTCTCAAATCCAGTCCCTCCCCCTCCCCCCAATACTATTCAGTATCTAGTCCATCACATGACGATCCAGAAACCCTCAAAAATTCGTTCTCTTGTCTGAAGAATCAAATTTTTTCTTTTCTTTGATTGCACATTGCAGGGGAAGAAAGTTCCAAAACTTTATCTAGCCCAAATCTGACACTTAGTGTATTTATTAAAGTTTTAAAATTTTCTGAATTTAAAAGCATTTTTGAAATAAACATTGATAAGATTTTGGAGACTTGGAAATATTTTCACAATAAAATTTGAAAATTCTTCTTTGATTGAATTAATTTTAGCGAAACCCTTAATTTAATTAAATAGATTAATCCAAAGCCTGGAAAATTAATTTAAAGTTAATGATTATTTTCTTTATACACAAACTCCCCCCTGTATGAAAAAGATATATTATATCCATTAAAAACCTCTTCTTTTTAGTTATTAATCCCACCCCCTCCCACCTCCCCCTCCCTCCCTTCC
>NW_019396053.1:21938-25390 GCF_000591075.1 Eurytemora carolleeae
TTTATCTATGGGCACTCCATTTATTTATCTATGGGCACTCCATTTGTTTATCTATGGGCACTCCATTTATTTATCTATGGGCACTCCATTTATTTATCTATGGGCACTCCATTTATTTATCTATGAGCACATCATTTTTTTATCTATGGCACTCCATTTATTTATCTATGGGAACTACATTTGTTTATCTATGGGCACTCCATTTATTAATCTATCGGCACTCCATTTATTTATCTATGGGCACTCCATTTATTTATCTATGGGAACTCCATTTATTTATCTATGGGCTCTCCATTTGTTTATCTATGGGAACTCCATTTATTTATCAATGGGCTCTCCATATATTTATCTATGGGAACTCCACTTATTTATCTATGGGCTCTCCATTTGTTTATCTATGGGCACTTCATTAAAAGTGTGATATGTCCTATTCACAATGTCACACTTTTAACTGTTTAACGATTATGAAAACACCATTTTTTAACTGAAAAAGGAGTGCCGGGAAACTTGATTATTCTCTTTACTAATGACGTCACATGGTGCTGAAGATACTCAATTTTGAGCTAAAAAGTATTGATATATACGTTATCCTAAATCAGACAACTGTTTAAATGTTGTAACTGTGAATTGAGCATGCCACTCTGTAAAGATACGTCTACAGTCCCTTTAAATGGGCCATAATATCCAACTTCAGTCAGTCACATTTTTACTCGAAACTTTATTAATTTGTGTAATATTTGAATTCTGAATGTTTAGATGCACCCTGTATCGGAGGGTGTTTACCATTATACAGACTATACCCTGGACTACTCAAACTACGATGCAGAGAACTTAGAGAGAGCACTTGGGATGGATTTCCAGGGAGTTCTGCACAGAGAACTTGCGGCTAAATAAAATACAGTGCGCACTGCGCATATCCGATTGCCGCGCAACACATTTTAGATTGAAAATTTAATCAAATATGATTAACCAAAACGTTAATATTGGTTCCTTTACATATATTTTACTTTACTTTTCATAATCAAGAAATAGTGGTTTACTCTAATGTATTAGAATTATCATGTGAAAATAATGTAATCCTAATGATTGTTAAAATGTTGCCATTATTATAATGTTAAATCTTTTATGTCGCATGATATACAAAGTCCTTCCAATCTCCGTCCATTGTAAACGAAGCATATAAAAATACTAAATGTTGACAGTAAACAACGCTTTTCTGACGATTAAAATTGTGAACAAAATGGGATGCAAAAATAAAACCCTCAGTCTAAAGATGCATAGCTAGTTTTATTGTTTTGATCTCACATGTTTATTAAGTCTCCTTGTAAGTTGTAATTCATATTATTTAGAAAATGTATAACATGTTTGCACTCTGCTGTCCCCTCTGCAACATTTAATGAAAAACACTGAGAAGAATTCCTCACTTCTTCCTCGAAATATCAAACAGAATGTAAGACATTTTTTGTATCTGTTCATCATTTTAAACAAAAGTTTTCGAAATTATTTAGAATCGAGCCAAATTGTATGGGGTTTCTTATTGTTTCTTATTTATTAACGGAAACTTACATAGAATATTATTATTTATTTCCCATTTACAAAAAGGTTATTCTGAAATGCTATTGAGGAATGAATAATGCATAAAATCTAATAAGAATAGCTGCAAAAATGTTTAAGATGATTTATTTAAAAAACTGTGTGAAGAAAATTAGTACCGATCAACTCCAAATTGTATTGCTTACATGTACTCCAATAATAAATTATACTTGTATATATTTTAAATGATTCACCGCTTTTTACCGACTTTTTACCGATTTCTAGTCATTTTAATCAAACTGAATTGTTCCAACTGTACAGTATTCTTATATGTATTATTTAAAAATATATCATTCAATAAATTTTAAAACAAAACAAAACCCTGACTAAAGTGTCACCCGTAATAGCGTGGAAAAGGGAGAACAACATTTAAGTAATCTTTTCTGTATTTGATCTTGTTATTTGTACACAACTTTAAAAGTAGGTGTCATTCTATTTTGATCCAAGGAGATGTATAAAAAGGTGTAAGGGAGGAAGGAATGCCAAATTTTGGCCTTAAGTCGAAATACTTTTCTAACAAAAACTAAATATATTTTTTATAAAATGTTATTTTCTGGGAATTTTTTGCTGAATTTAAATTTTTTGAAAATTGAATGATTTTCTGAACCCTTAAAACAACGTATTAAATGAAAACTCCTTAGTTTCTTTTTGTATCTATCTATATATATATACTTTACTTGTCTGTCTGTTTGTATCGCGCGCGCCCTGAAAGCCAAGTTTTGTAAAAAAAAAAGAGTTTTATGTTTTATGAAGGAATTTTGTGTGTTCTGGGTTTAGCAGATAAGATAAAATAAGATACTTTGTGATAGATTAAGATTTAAGATAAACAAAAATAAGATGGATGAATTGAAATTATTCTAGGTAAAAGAAAAAGATAAATCTGTTTTATGGAACGTATAGGTTTTCAACGTAATACAAAGAATAATAAATAGTACACATGTTTTTTACAAAACAAACACTTTTAACTTTTGGAGACCTCAAGGCTCAAACCCTCTATTTTTTAAATCCTAAATCGTAAAAGAATCTGTAATGATCCAAGAAAAAAGAGTAAAAGGTAAAAATAATAACAAGACATTATTTCACAGAGGTTGCGTGATTTTACTTTAAAGAAAAAGAGGGTCGTGTCGAGTAAGGCAGATATTGCACATATATTGTAATTGTAAATATGTCTTCAAATTTTTTCGAATAGAAAACAATGCAAAGACCCTTAAATTATGAGATTATATTTCATCTACATATTTGAAATATTTAGTTGAAATTAAAGTTCATGAGTTGTAAAACATTTCAACGTTTAATATTACTTTTTCACAAGCTTCATCAGTTATTTAAGTTACAAAATTGTACTTTTGATGTTATCGTAAAAAGGTACAATCATAACCAGAAAACTCCGAGATAGGAAGACGACTTTATAGCAATAGGTAAGCGTATTTGATGTTGTTGTAGAGCAAATAATTTTATTAGACACTTATTAAATCACTAATCAAGTGAAATTGGTCTGTTTACACTGAATAATTTCTGTTTCCCGTGCTCATTTGACTATATAAAGATATAATTTAAGTTTAAAAGTCGTCTTTCTATTCCCGAGTTTTCTGGTTTATCAATTTTTGACTTTCTAATCTCGTTTTTAGGCCGGGAATGAGACAAACTTGGTGTTTTCTTGTTGGTTTTGTAAGCTGTAAATATTGATTAACAAAAAACAATTTTCTGTTTTCTTGTTGGTTTTATAAGCTGTAAATATTGATTAACAAATAACAATTATCTGTTTTCTTGTTGGTTTTATAATATGCTATAAATATTGTTTAACAAATAACAATTTTCTGTTTTCTTGTTGGTTTTATAATATGCTATAAATATTGTTT